>NC_083414.1:38868449-39169877 GCF_020745735.1 Hemiscyllium ocellatum
GAAATTACAGCTGAGTTTGTAATGAGTGGATGCTGCTTCCTTATATGGATGAACAAAGAGGAGAAAATAAAATGGAATGGATTTACACTACCTCATTTCTTTTTCAATGCACCTAACAGCCCCACAAATCAAAATGGCATTTTGCTGGTTACAATCCAAAACTCCATCTTTTCACAGACTGGCTGCATTGAAATAGAATCCTTTCAGTTAAAATTCTACGACAATCTCTGCCATATTTTCTCTCACAAAATGAATTAAGTTAGTACTTGGTCCAATCATTGTATATCTACCCAGTTTTATAGACACGATCTGTGATTTACAGCAATAAAAAATGCCTCATTTCATTATTTCTTATTATTCTTATTTGACAAACTGCATAATGCTTCTGAGACATCTGATCGTAGCCAAGAGCCACTAATGTTTCAAATCCTTAAAAAATGCTCTTATTTCATTTTCAGAGTTCAATTTCTTCAATTTCAAATGTCTTATTTTTGCTTTCTCTGCAACTTCACTTCTCAGAAAATAAATTATTTTCTCCCAGTTGTTTGTTTATTGCGCTATTGCATCAAAACATGAAATGAACTGTCTCTAGGAAGTGCTCACAAAGAAAACTGAATCTACGTTTGCAATGATCCAACGAAATAGCAGTCCAGAGAAACAGTACTGAAAGCATTTATGGATGTTTCATTTATATTTTCATGTATGCATCTTAGATAATCAAGCAATAAAGTCAAGAGAAGTAGCAACATTTTAAACATATGCAGAAAGTATTAAGCAGAAAAAATGCAGAGTTAATTCACTTGAGATGATACTGTAGAATGAAAGGATTAGCATGGCATTGATTCCTTTCTTACTGTTGCTGGAAGGGTGAGCCAGTTAACGCAAACATTGTCATGTTACTGTGTCCTCTTTTGTTCTTACACCAAGGAGGTTGGAATTTGAGTCCCGTGGTTCAGGAATACTACAAGGAACTGCATATGTAGAATCTAGGAAAGATGCATAACAGTGCTGAACCTTGACTGCAAAATAAAATGAAACTCGGAAGTGTATTCACAAAGTTGAATTATTTGAAGTAATTTCCCCCCAAACTCTCTTTTTACTTTCTCCATATCATGCACACCTATCTGATCTATGTGCTTTCAATAAACCTGTTTGAATACAGCAAAATAATAACTGAAAGAACTACGAATGCTGTAAATCAGAAACAAAAATAGAAATTGCTGAAAAAGCTCAGCAGGTTTGGTAGCATCTGTGGAGAGAAATCAGAGTTAATGTTTCTGATCAAGTGACCCTAACTGAGGAAAGGTAAACTCGACCTGAAATATTAACTCTGATTTCTCTTCACAGATGCGGCCAAATCTGCTGAGCTTTTCCAGCAATTGTTGGGAAAGTAGCAAAGAGTATGTAAGGCAATTAAGGGAGCATCTCATTGTGTGTTTCCATGTCTTAAAAAAATGTTATCTGGTACCATTCAACAAGTACTCACTTTTTATCTAGGCATCTCAGAGAGATAAAAGAAATCACAGATACAAAGCAATTGTACACCCTCTGTGCGCTGTCTCAGTACATTTCAACTATAACCAGAATTTTTAAAGTTACAGTGTTCCAAACTTAAGTGAAGTGGGAGGGCTTCCCATTTCTAGGATTATTGGTCAAATGTTTGGGCAATTAAATGAGAGCAAAAATTACTTTCACATTTTAAGTCTCTCATGAGAGGCTAGCTAGAATATTGAGGGGTCGTAGCCTCTGCATCAGATACTAGAAGAAAATCACCATTTGCAATAACATTGTTTTATATGATAATGGCTGATATCAATATGCTTTAATCAGGAAAACAAGCTGACAGGCAAGATAATTCAATGATATTACAACAGGCAATGTTGGATCAAATCTGAAGTGAAGATTTGTATTTCTTCTGCATTTGGTGATCTTTATTTTTCTGATAAATAACTGCAACAAGTGATCTGCACCATACTTTTGTAGCTCAACAATTATTTTGATGTAATTGTGTCAGTATTCTTCTCCAGGTTAGGAAAGCATACAACAAAAAAAGATTTCATTTTTGAAGGTGAAAAAAGATTTCAGTACTAAATTAAAAAATAGATTTGTAATTTTTCTTTCTCAACTTTTAAGCTTCAAAAGGAATGGCAGCATTCTGGCTCTGTTAAAGGCCTAGGAATTCAGAGGCTTGGACTGAGACTTTGAAGAAATATGTTTAAATCCCATCAGAGCTGCTGGGGAAATTGAAATTCATAAATTTTGAATAAAGAGGAAGTCTCAGTAAGTGCAACAATGAATGTATCAGTTTGTTGTAAAAACCCAACTGGTTCATTAGCTCCCTTTAATGATTGAAGTCTGCCATCCTCACCCAACCCAGCCTTTACGTGACTACAAATCCACAGTAATGCAATTCTGTTAACTACCTTCTTGAATGACTCAGCATGTTGAGGCGGGAGCAGGGCTGGTGAGTAGCAGGCCAACGTCTTCTCAGGATCACATCACTTTGCTGGCAGATAGCACATCAGACTTCTGCCAGGAGATCAAGTGATTCATCTCCGTGGCCAATAAATCCCATCTCCACAGGTACATGCTTCTATCAGAGGGGACTACTGTAATGTGGGGAGACTGTCCAGTGAAACCTGGCAACCTCCAACTGGGCTATATATTTTGACACTCTATGGCTCTGTCTTGGTCTGATTTAGCCATACATTGGCATGACTATATTGCAAAATCTTTCTTCATCTTTCTTGATTTTTTTTATTTCACATTTTGTATTTCTATTGGCTACAAGATATTCAAAATGGGTAAAGTATTGCAGTAATTAAATTGGCTTTCAGAAAATCACAAGTATCTACAGTTTCATCTGTTAAAAATTAAAATGAAAAGCTCAGGTCTGAAACAAAAAGAGACTAACTTAATTGAACTAATTTCATGTCTGACAGGAAACTAGCAAGAAACTTCATTAGAAAACATGAAAACCAAGGCTCACACTATTAATTTCGAACCAGTGACACCAACTAATCAATGCACACCTCAAAGTCACAAAAGAATCTTTTGGCTGATAGCTGACAATACTCATTTTTATCACTTTAGCAAGATAACCTGCATTTTTCTTAAAATGTTAAAAATCTGTGGAAACTGTATGCATCCCAGGAAAAGTTAGATCCTTCAGAGAAAAAGAGAAGTGTAGATTAACATGATGAATGATCAAGTTATATCCTGCAAAATTTGCTTGCACTCAGTTTCTTCTCTCCATCCTGATAAATAAAATGGTTCAGGAAATTAAAAACAGTAAATTGTACCTTATTTACAGCAGGCAAGAATGGGATGAGAAATTCCTTTTGTCAGTACAGGTACTTTCAGAAGTAATGTGAAGCATAGTGAATAAAAGATTAAGAAATAAAAGGAGACATAAGTTGAGGAGTATATTGACAGACTTAGTATTTTTTAAGGCGAAGTAAAAGTCATTATAAATATATCAACAGCTGATAATACTAATTAGAATGGAATATGTCTGGGTGAAAAGTTTGTTTTGGGTAGAATTCACTCAAAGAAAATCTTCATTTTCACAAAACATTCAGGAGATATGGCAATGAGATCAAAGGTTTGTTACTTTTTTAGGCATTCATTATTTTTCTTTCCATTACATTGAATATTACTTCTCTCTTCTGCATCTTTGCTATCTAGTTTAGCGAGAATTGGAGACAGACAACAGAGTTTTCTGAAGTCAGAAGATAACATATGACTGTGCCTCCAATTTGACAGTTCAAAATTGGAATTGTCGGACAGTCAGTCACCTTTTGCATCAATTTTAGTTCAGTTTTTTTTAATGCATCTGGACATTTTGGTTTGGGATTGCATTGACAGTGTGGCTCCAGGCAAGTTATCAACTCTGTTGTTTATCATGCTGCTCTTATGATTCACGTGACCCTTGATTCAATTTGATTCAACCACTAAATTCGAAATCTAGCTGGCACAGTTTCAGTTCCAGGGTTGCCTCATTTGTTGTACCTTACAGATATGTAAGAGTATTTCAGTAGAAAGTGATTGGACGTACAGACAAATTTAAGCAACATTATGCATGTCAAAATAAGCAATCTTTGTGAAGGAGACAACATTGATTCAGAAACTAAAGTCTTAAACTAAACATAAGACAGAGATTCCAAGGGGGCTAGGTCAGCCTGGCCGGTTGGCAGTGGGTGGAATTGTTTGTGACAGCATTCATTTTCTGGTAGTGTTAGAAAATGATGAACTTCCATGATAGCATCTTCCCATGTTTGCCAGGAGAAAGGTGTTACACATCGAACAGTAAAACTCAGATTTTGAGCCGCTGTGCCCATGATGCATTCAATTAGGACAGTATCCTTACCTTCCAATGTATTGTTTTCTCTGTAATAATAATTTTTAATCCCAAGTTTCTTGAGGCGTGCAAAGCTAGGAGTTTCATAAGTAATCATAAATTGGAGTTGATGTCATATTTTGGATTGTGACACATTCTTTATCACAGGCCATACAACAAATGTTGCATCAGACCCAACATGGAAAACTGGCATTAGGTAGGATTTCGGCCAAAGACCAGAAGATGATGTTTTTAAAAACTTTTAATGATTCTTGATAAACCAGACGATGCAGGAATGCTAATTTCTTGCTCCAGGATGCGATTTCTCCCGACTGGGATTGCCTTTCAAACTTAACTTTCCACCTGGTATCAAGCTGGTTACTGCCTCCTGCTGTGAGGAGTATTGATGAGTGATTCTGACATGGAGCAAACAGATATCTCAGTTAAAAAATTGAAATGAGGCTCAACATTTAAAATGGCTCACCTCTCTTGTTGCTGTGGCTGAACTTGTAACTCACTTTGCTTCCTTCATTCTGCACCTCTCTCATTTATAGTCAGTCAATAGACTTAAGGCAAGGAGTCAAAGAGCCTAGAACCAGTGAAGAGATTGAAGTTCAGAAAGACGACATAGATTTGCGGCTTCTAGGGTACTTATCTATAGTTAAGAAAGCCAAGAGAGAGCTTCTAGATGAGATTATGCAGAGAGACAACAACTAATCCATGCAAATAACAAGTTTTAGATTAGTAATGGAGGAAAGTCAGAAACAAGAACTGACTATGTAGATTGTGAAGTAGAATATCAAGGTTGGAAAAGTGTGATGAGAAGCGTCAAATCAGAGAAAAATTGAAAATGAAGATTGACTTGAGGAACTACAATAGAATAATGTGTGGTCTTTAAGAAAGAAGTAATTCAGGTTCAAGTCAAGAAGGTATCCAACAATGGTGAAAGTAGGGGAAACAAAAACAGGATGCCTGGAAAATAAAGGAGATAAAAACTGTGGTCCAAATGTTTAATTGCTGAAGAGTCACTGAACAGGCATAGTCTGGAGTCGCATATTGGGACCAGGGAGCATCCCAGATTTAGCAGATTCTGTGGGAATTGCTCAGGAAATTGATGATTCAATGGGAAATTCACCAGTGTGTAGCTTCTCTCTGAAACAGTCCCTTTAGTCAGAAAAGCTTCTAACTCAGTAAAGCTAATAGTTATCCAGGGAAAGTTAGAAGACTAAAAACCTACTCGATTTCCTGGATAATTATTAAATTGAACATTATTCACCACACCCTCACAAATGCACTTGATTACATTAGATTAGATTAGATTGCCTACAGTGTGGAAACAGGCCCTTCGGCCCAACGAGTCCACACCGACTCTCCGGAGAGTAACCCACCCAGTCCCATTCTTAAGGTCTTGCACTCCAAGCCCTGACAACTACCTCTCAACTACATCAACATGATTCCAGATTCTCGCCTTACAAGGACCAACAACTTACACTGCCAGCCTGATCTCACCCTTCACTCCATCAGATCCAACAAATCTGACCGCTGGCCTGACCCACTCAGACACAACACCACCATGCCTCATTGGCCTATCATCTCTGGATGACACCAACATCTCATCCAACCCACCTTCCCCCCACACGACTCAAAACATCACTTACCTGGCATCTTACTCACCTAACACCTTAACTGCTTAACCAATTGCCATCCTAACACCAAATCCACCCTAGATAATTACCCTTTCACAGCAGCTGTCAAAGTGGTTGCTCATGCTACTGACATTTCCATCTCAGAACATGGTACAGTGGCTGCTGCAAAAGGAGATATATTTTCTATGGAGTTTTTTTTGCTGCCGCATTCATAGATTTCTGAACACATTCTTAACAGGAAGCCCCGTCTCAAGAATTTCTAGCACAGAAGTCATCTAAAGTTAAGTGGGTGGGTTTTAATCAGAGATAGAAAAATGGTTTTTGACCCTGGTCAGAATAAAGGATGTTGTGAAGCTCGAAAAGATTTACAAGGAGGTTGCCAGGGTTGGAAGGCTTGAGCTATTGGGAGGGACTGATTAGACTGGGGCTATTTTCCCTAGACCGTTGGAGGCTAAGGGGTGATATTATAGAGGTTTATAACATCATGAGGGGCATGGAAAGTGTAAATGACAAGGTCTTTTCTAAGGGATGGGAGAGTCCAAAACTGGCGGGCATAGGTTTAAAGTAAGAGGGGAAAGATTTAAAACAGATCTAAAGGGCAATTTTTTCATACAGAGACATGGATGGAATGAGCTGCCAGAGGATGTGGTGGAGGCTGGTATAATTGCAACATTTAATAGGCATCTGATGGGTATATAAATAGGAAGGGCTCAGAAGGATATAGGCCAAATGCTGGCAAATGGGACTAGATTTATTTAGGACACCTGGTCAGCAATGATGAGTTGGACCAAACGGTATGTTTATGTGCTATATATCTCTATGGCTCCATCTGTGCCTATAAGGCAAAGAGAAAAGTGCACCTGACTTGAGAACCGGGTAAAATGCAATATATTGAGAGAAGAGTCAAAACAGAAAATGAGGCAGGACAGATGATGAAAATAAAATGACAGTCAATATAAAAGGGGAACAAAAGCTTCTACCCATATCTAAGCAGTACGCCATTAGAAAGAGGTAGAAAGTGCCTAATTAGGGACGGAGAATTGGTGTATGCTTATGGAGCAGGCTAAGTCTAGAATATTGAATGAGTGTTTTGAATTTATATGTATTCAGGATAAGGAACGTGACAAAATATTGATCAAAATGAAAACACAGTGAAAACAGAGAGGGAAGACATACTGGAAAGACTGGCTATACTTAAATTAGAGAAGTAATTTGTTCCAGATTGCTTGTGTCTCAGCTTGCTGAAGATCGTGGAATTGGGATAACAGAAGGGTTTTCCATAATCTTCGAATTCACACTAAGATAGAGGAGGTCCCAGAGGTTTAGAGAATGACAAATGTGATATCATTATTCAAGAAAATATGGCAGGTCAGTCCAAGCAACTACAGGCTGGTTAAGCTATTAATAATGAGTACTGTTTTAGCAACATAAATCAGGGGAAAGAGGTAATAGGCACTTGGAGAGATTTGACTTAATTAAGAATTGCCAATACAACTGACGTGGAAAAGGAAGACCATGCTTGATAAATGTAACTGCATTTGTTCGGTGAAATGACAGAGAGGCTTGATGAGGGAGCACAGTGGATTTTATCTGTACAGTTTTAACTATTAAATAATATGTGTCATAAAAAAATTAATAAAATAGCAGGGTCAATATCTAACTGGTATTTAAAAATGGCTTAAGAGCTGAAATGACAAACCCACATCCCAGGAATTAATTTTAGAAAAGGTTGTTCATAAAGTTTTTGCTTTTATACTCTGTAACCTTACTGGTAGGAATAAAAATGAATGTTTTTTTTAAAGCCACTTTCTCGTTCTACCACCTTCAAAGATATGCGCATACAGACTCCAATGTCACTTTCTCTTTAAAAACTCCTTTTAAGACCATACTATTTAATGCAAAGTTTTCTTCCAGCTCCAATCATTTGGATCTAATTTTACCTGACGCATCATTATCAGTTCCAATATACACTGTAGGAAATTAATGTGACTTGGTCTCCTCTAGTTTTTTTGAGTGTGAGGAGTAGTGGACAGCATTTGTGAGGCATTTAAAGATTCAAAAAATACTCAATGACATTCCACTGAAGAGACTGATACAAAAAACTGATACTGACAGGATTGGTAGTAATATACTCAATATTATAATATAGATTGCATACCTATGAATAGTGAAGTGGGAGATGGCACAGAGCAGGGTGACACTCGGCACATGGACACACAAGATGGCCACTGGACCACAATAAGGAGAGAGAAAGCAGAGCAAACACAGACACTAGGTAAAAACAAGGACTGTAGATGCTGGAAGCCAGAGTCTGGATAAAAGTCGTGCTGGAAAAGCACAGCAGGTCAGGCAGCATCCGAGAAGCAGGAAAATCAACGTTTCGGGCAAAAGCATTTGCACTCCTTGTTTTTACCTGGTTTATTTTAACCCTACGGTGAATCCTCTTGCAAGAATGCCTGCCTTGAAGAAGCTTTCCTCCTCTCTCTACAAGAATCTCAGCGAGTCTCTCTCTCGCTGCAACTCCCAGGTCATCTCCCCTCTATTCCTGATGAAGGGCTTTTGCCCGAAACGTCGATTTTCCTGCTCCTCGGATGCTGCTTGACCTGCTGTGCTCTTCCAGCATCATTCTAATCCACCAGAATGCCAGCACAATGTACTCAAAACCCAATTGATTAGTTTAAAGCGGGTGGGGGAGAGAATACACGAGTAGTGTAAACTGCCCGCAAAGTGTCTGGGTTCAACCAATACCTTTGATAGAATTGCTAACAGTCTGAAACGGTCTCAATACAGAGTGATAATAGCTAGGGCTGCAGTAATTGTCCTTCTCAGGAAGAGCAATTAGTGTCCATTACTATAGCAATGGACTTCCGCGCAGACACTGAAACTGACAATATCTGCGCCCAAACTGACAATGACCACACTGAAATTAACAAAGGCTGTGCTGGGACTGACAATGACTACAGCAATTCTGTAATGTTTACAATAAACAAACCATGTTACAGAGACAATAACACCATTACTGACCTATTATATCACAAAATGTATAAAAGTATCTTGACATGTGCTCTGGGTTGAGAGAAGACTCACAGCTGACCACTCTGCTGTTGGTGTCTTTCTCTCCCCAGAGGTTCAATACAATAAATTCTATTGTTGAACCCAAACTCTGAACTCCAAGGCTGGTGATTTTCTCCACATCAATATAAAATAAAGAATACAAATAAATAAAGCACTTTCAGATTGGCAAATAAGAAGTCCTGAGATATTACAAGGATAACTATTAGCTCTTCTAATACTTATAATCTCAATTCATGATGTAGATGAGTGGCTTGAGTGAAGTAGATGGGATAGCAGCAGTTAAGGGAATGCAAATAAGCTGCAAAAGAATGAAAGAATGTTCCTAACTATTTTCCATTTTAACACAAAAATTAACACAGTAGGTTGGAACTCTCAGGCCAATAGTCTTGCCTCTATGGAGCTGATTGTAGGGTGGCTGCTTGATATGAGTGTACCTCATGGCCTAGGTCCCATAAATAAAGCCAGCCAGAAAGGACATTACTACAGTATTGCATTTCCATCCAAACACCACTTCTTTTCATACTAAAAAACAAAGACAATAAATTTGCATGCCCTATTCACACAGTTACCCAATCTACCCACTGTTCACATGTACCAGAAATACTGCTTATTATTTTCGTCGGATGCACTTTCCTAAGTTTCTTTAAATTCATGGCACATTTGCAAATTATTGCTTTCCTCCAATATCGGCTACTTGAAATGATGTGCCCTCTGGTTCTGTTTTGAAATCTTCGCAGTTGACTCAGCTGATTTACACTGCTGCCTTAAATACTTCTTTTTAAAAATTTTTTGTATCTTCCTGTTTGTTTTCTTACTTGTCAGTCAATGTGGCCTGTGAAACATTTAATTTCTTTGGGCATGTTTGGGCTGACTAGGCAAACTTTTGACTTGCTTTTGCAGAGATGAGTAGCTTTAACTTTGTATCCAATTCCTAGAAGTTCAGATCTTCAGTCTTATCAGTGCAATGGATTGGCAGACTAATTTGCTCTCTTCGGGTGAGCATCATTCCATTTCAATCTCAACTTTAACTTTTTAGGGTTTCATTTTTGGATTGACATCTAGTGTAATTTTACACACATCTGAGAAGCTGATAATGTTGCAGGAAGCTATACTTCTATATACCACTTCAATCAATCCCAGTTACAGTCATGACCAAAAGTTTTGGAACTGCTGAATAAGTTGGGTGAATGGGCAAGCTTACAGCAAATAAAATACAACTTGGCAAAGTGGTTATCCACTTTAATGGGAATGAAAACAAAGGAACCTAATTGTTCTTCTACAATAATGACTTGAAGTCATTGTATAGGTGCAGCAAATAATTAGAAGGCAGATGGTACATTAGTTTTTGTTATAAATTATTAGCATCAATGAGGTCCCATCTGGTGTTGATGTCCTTACTAAGGAAGGATATCATTCTAAGAGTTGGAGTACAACAAACTTTCACTGGACTCACTCCTGAGATAAGGCAATTGTCCTATAAGGGATGCTTGAATAGGCCAGGACGACGATTCCCTGATGATAGAAGAATGAGGTGAACAAGTCGCAACACAAAATTATTAGGAGACTTGACAGATTAGATATTGAGAAAAGTTTTTACTTGGCTGGATAATCTACAGCACAAATTCATAGGGATGAATGAAGAGCTGATGAAGGACTTCTGCCCAAAATGTCAATTCTCCTGTTCCTCAGAAGCTGCCTAACCTGCTTTTCCAGCACTACACTCTCGAACACAAATTCCGTGTTTTAGAATAAGGAGTAAGCACTGAGAATCAACAGGACTAGAAATTTCTCTCACTGGAAGGGTTATGTAACTTTGAAATTCTCCATCAGAAGAGCTGTGGATGTTTTATTACGGGGTACATTCAAAACAGAGGCTGTGAAAGCTTTGAAGACTCATGGCATATAGGAATATGGAGGCTGCATTCAGTTCTAAACAAGTCATATTGGATTCACAGTAGATTTGATAAAATACAGAAGTAATGGTTTAACCCTAACCACAAGGCAGGACAAATATGATTCTCAGAACAAGGTGTTGAGAAGAAATTCTGATAGACTAAATCAGAATGCATGAGGCCTTTATGATATTTTATTGGTCGGTACAAGCAATCATGCTCCATGCCTGCCTATGAACAATGTATATGAACCCTATGCAAACTCTGTCAGGAGGTCGGATTTGTTTGGTGGTCTAGGAGTACTCATACTTCTGGGCTGATCAGAGTGTACTGACCCAACCATATCAAAGAATAAACGATTGTTTGTGTGACTGATGAAGAGTTATTTATAGGTGTGTTTATTGACCAATCGTGGAACTGAGAGACCATTCCCACCGATGGTCCAGATCTTCAGATGCAATGATTCTATGCCCATTGAAAAGACAACTGAGGACATATTTTGAGGTAAAAACAAAATTTCAAATTCTGAATACTTATCTGAAAAAGTCATGGACAAATAGGACCTTGGAAGACAAGCTCTATTTCCACATGCAAATCCTGACCTCATTTAGAAAACAATTCTAAAATCAGGCAAGAAACATTGCTGCCTTTATCCAGGCATGTCTGTTAGCCTTCCAATAAGCTGGTGGATGAAATTCATGTTTTCCTTTAAGGACTCAAGGCTTTTCTGATGTCTTAAAAACCAGCCACATGGCACATGATAAGAGCATTAGCTTGTCCTTTGTTGCTTTAAAACCATGTACTGTCCTGACTTCGGATTTGCAAGTCCTATTTGCCATTTCTTCTAAATTTGTCTGCTTTAAAGATCTGATGCATTCTCTCCTTATATGCATTTCTGAAGTTCCTTTGAGACTCTCTTGCAGCTACATGGCCAGTTGATTCTGCTTTCCCCCACCAACTTCACATTACAAAAAGATTAACAGTTTTTAAAACAATCAAACAATACTGTACTAGCTGAAAATCCTCTGAAAGAAAAGGGGAGGGTCTTCTGTGTCTTTTTCATCGACATGATTATCAGGATTAGCACCTACTAAACTGTCCACACCGCTTTTCATACTCAACTCAATTCAAGTGTCTTTCTTCTAATAATTAGGTTACTGTCTTAGATTTTTTGGTGCTGGTATTCTATGTATACAATATTTATTCACTTAATTTGCTCCATTCAAGTCTGAATTCCTCCCACTTAAGTTAAGCAATACCACTACCAGAATCTCAAACACAGGCACTTACTTTGCATTCAGACTGCTTAATGTACATAACTGTGGATTCATTAACACTGTCCCTTTGTCAACATTGTAGCACTAGTGGTATCTTCAGTCTACTAAATATTATAATGTTTTCAGCAATTGCCTTCACATTGTAGAAGACAGAGGGTGGTGGAGGAGAGTTGTTTTTCAGACTGGAGTCCTGTGACCAGTCGAGTGCCACAAGGATTGGTGCTCGGTCCACTACTTTTCATCATTTATAGAAATGATTTGGATGTGAGCATAAGAGGTATAGTTAGTAAGTTTGCTGATGACACCAAAATTGGAGGTGTAGTGGACAGTGAAGAAGGTTACCTCAGATTACAACAGGATCTTGATCAGATGGGCCAATGGGTTGAGAAGTAGCAGATGGAGTTTAATTTAGATAAATGCAAGATGCTGCATTTTGGGAAAGCAGACCTATACACTTAATGGCCCCCCTGAGTACACTTTCCAGTCCAGGAAATACAATTTCAGCATGCCATCAGTACCTCCATACCTTAGGATTTTTAAGGCATATTTTCATACAGAGTGTTGCTGAACAAAGAAGCTTTGGAGGGCAAGTCCATAGCTCCTTGAAAGTGGAGTTGCAGGTAGATAGGATAGTGAAGAAAGCATTTAGTATGCTTTCCTCTATTGGTGAGAGTATGAATACAGGTATTGGGAGGTCATGTTGCGGCTGTACAGGGCATTGGTTCGGCTACTTTTGGAATATTGCATGCAATTCTGGTCTCCTTCCTATCAAAAGGATGTTGTGAAACTTGAAAAGATTCAGAAAAGATTTACAAGGATATTGACAAAATTGGAGGATCTGAGCCAAAGGGAGGGGTTGAATAGCTGGGGCTGTTTTCCTTGGAGCATCAGAGGATGAGAGGTGACCTCATAGAGGTTTATAAAATCATGAGGGTCATGGATAGGATAAACAAACAAGGTCTTATCCTGGGGTGGGGGAGTCTGGAACTTGAGGCCATATGTTTATGGTGAGGAGAAAGATATAAAAGGGACCTAAGGGACAACTCTTTCCTGCAAATGGTGTTAAGTGTGTGGAATGAGCTGCCAGAGGAAGTGGTGGAGGCTTGTACAACTGCGACATTTAAAAGGCATCTGGATGGCTATATGAATAGGAAGGGTAGTAGGGATATGGGCCAGGTGCTGGCAGGTAGGAATAGATTGGGTTGGGATATCTGGTTGGCATGGACGAGTTGGACTGAAGGGTCTATGACTTTTCTGGGGTATTTACAGCTTGGTTTAAATTCGGTCATTTCTAAATAATGGTGGCTTACTGATATATTCACACTGGTAATACAGATACTATACAGTGACGGAGAGTACTGTAATATCTATTCAGAATCACTGTAAATATAACAATGATGTGAACTCAAATGCAGACAATGCAGGAACCAAACTGGTGGACAAGGCCCCCCTGAGTACACTTTCCAGTCCAGGAAATACAATTTCAGCATGCCATCAGTACCTCCATACCTTCGGATTTTTAAGGCATATTTTCATTTATTGTCAATTTTTGCAAATCTTCCTTTCTCTGCAAACTACAAATAATCAGAAACTGAACCTGCAACAAGCGAAATGCTGTACATGATGCTCTGCAAAACTAATGTGTGAATAGCAAAGGCACAGAAACCTTACAACAAATATGTCACAAACTGTCGTTTGACAAAAAAGATTAGCACAACACTAAAGTTAATTGATTTTGGGAAAGAAAGATAAAGAATGCCTGCATGAGCTGGAAGATGAGAAAGGAAACGGATTTCTGTAAAATAGTAAGCAGATGCAAGAGTTTTAATATTTTTATGAATTGGTTGTGAAACAGGTAGACAACTTTGTGAACTGCTGCACCATCAGTATCAGGAAAAAAAACAGCTTTTTAAAATAAAAAGTGATCATAGGAACTGGGCATTGCTGGCAATGTCAGCATCTACCAGAAAATGCTTACATCTATGATTAAGGAAGAAACAGCATGTCATTTAGAAAGTTTAATGTAATCAAACTACCAACACCATTTTGTGAAAGGGAAATCATCCTTGACAAAGTCGCAAGACTTCTTTGAAGATATAACAAGCAGAATTGAGAAAGGAGAACTGACAGATGTAATGTATTTTCAGAACACATTCACTAAAGTATCACATAAAAGGTTATTGCACAAGATAAAAGTTCACAGTATTGGAGGTGATAAATTAGCATGGAGAGAAGATTGCCAACACACAATAGACAGAGTCAGGATTGATGGATCTTTTTCAGGTTGGAAAGACGTAACTCCACTGGAGTAACACAAGGATCAGTCCTGGGGCTTCAATCATTTACCATCCATATTATCATCATGAAGAAGGGGACAGTGTGAAATATATACCAGATTTGATGATGATACAAAACTAGTTGGCTGTGCATGTTGTGATGAAAAGATGAGGAATCCACTAGAGGATACAGGGATTGAGTGCGGAAGCAAAACGTGGCAGATGGAGTTTAATGTAGAAAAGTGTGAGGCCATTCACTTTCATAGGAATAATAAAAAGGCAGATTAATACATAAATGGAGAGACATTCCAAAAAAGTTCAGCACAGAAGGATCTGGGTGTTCTTGTGCATGAAACACAAAATATTAGCATGTAGGTACAGCAAGTAATTTAGAAGGCAAAAGGAATTTTGGCCTGTATTTGCCAGGATTGTAGTTTAAAAATAGCAGAATCTCATTACTGGTGTTAGTGAGTCCACACCTGGAGTTGCGTGCACTTTGCATCTCATACTTAAAAAAGGATATACTGGCATCAGAGCCTGTTGATTTACTGGGCTGATTTATCAACAGCTAAACAGGTGAGGCCATTATTCATTAGAGTTTAGAGGAATGAAGGGTGATCATATTAAAACATCTAAGTTTCTGAGGGGTCTTGAGAAGGTTGATGTTGAGAAGATGTTTTCACTGGTGTGGGAATGTCAAACTAGCAGACATAGTTACAGAATAAGAGAATACTAATTTAAAACTAAGATGTTTTGAAATAATTTATTCTCCCAGAAGGTAGGTAATGTCTAGAATTCTCTACACCAGGAGGTTGTGGAGGTTAATTCACTTAAAATATGAAGAGAGAAAGTGAATAGATTTTTGAAATATCAGGTAGTTGATAGATATGCTACTGTGGCATAAAAGAGGAGTTAAAACTTAGGGCAAATCAGTAATGGTCTTATTGAATGGTAGGCTCAGGGGCAAAATGGCTAGTCCTGCTCCAATTTCTTGGAGAGAGTAGAGTGTAATGGCTAGCAAACTTGATTATAATTCAAAGTTAATGAGGAGGACATGTTGTAATGAGGACATGAGGAATCTGCATTCAGAGATGTACTGTAGACAGTGTCTTCATATTTTGTCTACTGTCATAAATTTTAAATAAATGGAGCTCAATTGTCTACAACCAAAATGGCTAAGAAAATTCCTGACAAACACAAAATATTGCTAAATGTTCAAGCCAGTCAGAGTTGAATAGCAAATTTCTCGTGGGACATTCCTAAACATAGTAATCTCATGCAAACTGCTTTCAAGATGCTGATAATGTGGTCAGGAAACTAGCAATGAATTTGATAAAAAGAAGCATGAAGTTGGGGAAAATGCAAAGTTCTTGAATTTTCAGTGTCTGTGTTTGCCTCCATCTTAACAATCTATCTCAAGTCTCTTTGCTTTGCCAAGCGTACGGATCTTAACTGCATTTTTATTTGTACTGTACAATCTCAATCCATTTTCTCATGCACAATCCACAACACAATTGGAACCATATGTTTACATTAATTAGTACTAAATTAGCAGGCTTGCTTAAAGACACCATTAGGATATTTAGTACAAAAATGAATAACTCATAAACTAGGGTTAATGTATATTAGTAGAGAACATTATACTTTTCATTGGAGTGTTTTGAAAAGGAATACTTAAAATACAGCTATGCAGTGTACAATGAGAAAATAATTACAAAAAAAAGCAATCTATATCCATAAAACAGCAATTAACATGGAAGAACAAAGGGAGCTTGAGCCACAAGGTAAACTGTTCTGCACAGAATCTGATATTTATTTCTGGTGAAACTACCATATTTATTTGTTGGATACATAAAAACACATTGATAATCATAAAAAAAGTGCTGCTTCATGATAAAACAATTCTGATAACAATCCAGCCTCTTTTCAGATGCTGATTTCCAGTATTTTCCAACTTTAGTTTACATTTTTACAATATTACAGTCCTGAATAGAGATTGCACTAGTCTAACAGTGAGATTCTTATTTGTACTAAATATTGATTTGTTTTATTTGTCAGTATATAAGACTAACTTAGTGCAAAGTGCTTGGTTTCATCAAAATATGTGACTTTTTTATTTAAAAGCTTATTTAAATGGAGGGAGCCAAGGAAATCAAACCATCTCTCTGTTCTCCATACTCTGTGTGGCATAACTCATGGAACACAGCTCTTCTCTTGTGAATATTTTTAAAACTATTATAACTTCAAGAGTATGATCCATTCATGCTACAGAATTGTGGACTCATTCATCAATTTCACTCATTTCTGTCCTGATGTAAAGAGGCTTTTTAAAATTCTTTATAATAACCACGAGCATAGAAAATGTTACAGGTATTTTAAAAACGCAACTGTTAATTTCAAATGTGAAGTATGAATTTCATTGCTGACCGTCCCTTCCCTCAAAGAGCAAATATTTACATACACCCTCAAGCTAAAAGAGTGTATGTAAAGACTAATAATCTTCCTTTAACAATTAATCACCAATGTCTAAAGGACAATTTTTAAAATCATTATATTTCTATTGCATGGACATACATTAAAATTACTTAGAATATGGTTTTGGTTTTTGTTTTGGTTAAAAGTATGCTGTTGCAACCAGACACAGGTCACTCCCTACCTATGTTATTCAGTGCACTACTGTCAGATGTATTTATAATGTTTATTTTGATAATGGTAGATCAAGCCAAGGTCAGACATAATTACGTCACAGCAAGTGTTCGGATGCAAGTGCAAAGCTCTGCTCACTTATTAGCTATTATTTCATGTCCAGAGAGCACAGAGACAGCAGCTGCTTTCCTCACAGATTAATAATACTAAACAATGCAGGTTGATCACATGCATGAACAAATGAACTCTCATACTGTTCAATAAGTTCATCAACATAAAACTTAAACAGTGCTGGCTTTGTTTGCTTTCTTTTACAAACTTAGAGTCCAACAATGTTACAGAACTATTCTCCTCAAAGATTAGACAGTTTTGTTTGAACAGAGGTGAGTCTTGCATTTTGGAAAAGTCTAATTCTATGAAACTAATTAATGCTGCATAATTAAATTCAGAAGTAGTGGGCAACATCAATGAGAATATATGAAAGCTAAGTTACTTCTTTGGACTTTGGGATCAGTGGTAAAGTGCTGGTGATGATCACTGACTTGAAAAAGGCTGACTATAACAATTTATTCAGCATGGAATTCCCCTCTTACAGCATTAATGTGAATAATGACACCAAGGACATTTCCATGTATCAGAGCAACAGTGGTGCCATCAAGCAAGACAAGAAGCCAACTTAATTGAAGAGTCTTTACAGACAGCAAGCCAACAAGTTGGAAGTGTCAATTTTCCTTCACAATTTAATACCATTCTACAGACAGTAAAATGCATTTTACAGATCTACACACCGAATTAATGTAAAAGTGGAAGTATCATAACCTTTTTTGAAAAAAATGACTTTTTATCTACAAATGGAAATAATTGACAACCCACAAATTTAAAATCAGTTTTTCCAGAGTCAACAGTTGTTTAGTTTTAATCATGAACTTTGTATGCTATTAGAGACATGCAAATGAGTATTACGTTACTCATTTTGGTAGAGAGAATGCAGAGAGACAAATTAAGTAACGGCTACAGGACAAAGCTCCCTGGGTGTCTAAATGCCCAAATCATCAAAGATGGTAAGTCAGATAGGAAGAGTGGGAATAAAGCAAATACATCCTGGGCTTTATCAAACTACAAAAGCAAGGAAGTTAAACATGCATGAGACACAGATTTATTTTCAACTGCATCCAAATTTTGGGCTCCACACTTTAGGGATGACTTGAAGGTATTAAAGATGGTGGAGAAAAAATAATCATGGGAATGGTTCCAGTAATGAAAAACTGGGACTCTTCTCTTTGGAGTAGCACATCGAGAAGAAATTTGATAGAGACTTTCAAAATTATAAATGGTCAGGACAGCATAGAAATGGTCAAAACATGTCCATTGCTGGAAGGTTCAGGAACTAGGTATCATTTCTGTGGCAAATGCAACATAATTAGTAACAGAAGTAATAATAGCATGACGAAAACATTTCCATGCTGTGAGTTGTTAAGATTTGGAATATATTGCCTGACAATGTGGAGGGCAAGGTCAATTCAGGCTTTCAAATGGGAATTGATCTTTATCAGCAAAAGTTAATGGACAGAGCTACATAAATCCACAAACAATGGATCAGATCCAAGCACTTCAGACCTACCACATCTGATCATAAATGGTAGCGGATAATTAAACAACTCACTCAAGAAGATGACTCGTCAAAAAGCTCCATCCTCATTGCTGGGCGAACTGTGCACATTAGTACAAATATAAAGCTGAAGCATTTGAACAACCTTCAATCAGCAGTCCAAGTGGATGATTCATCTTTGCCTCCTTTGGAGGACCCCAGCATCTTTCATCAATTCCCCGACTAACAACATACTGAAGATTACCACTGGTCAGAAACTGAACTGGAGGCTTGTAATCCTGCAGTGAGTATACACCTCCTGACTCTCAGAGTCCTTCCACCATCTACAAGGCACAACTCAGGAATACTCTATACTTGTCTGGATGAGTTTCACTAATACTCAAGAAGTTTGACATCATCCAAGAGCAGGCAGCCCATTTGATTAGCACCACATCCACAAACATTCACTGCCTCCACCGCTGACAAAAATTAGCAGTAGTTGGTACTATCTACAAGATGCACTGCAGAAATTCACAGATTTTCAAACACATAACCACTGCTGTCTAGAAGGACAAGGGCAGTAGATCCATGTCACCAATGCATCCCGATTTGAAAATATATTGCTGTTCCTTCAGTGCGATTAGATCAAGATTCTGGAATTCCACCCTTTCCCCCTGACATCCCCACCACCACCACCACCACTAATAGCATTGTGGGTGCCCCTACAGCAAATGGAGTACTGTGATTTATGAAAATTTAAAAATCTAGAAAGGAAAAATTTGGAAATTTGGAAAGGGATTGCTTCTTCAGAAAGCAAACAGACACAAAGGGTTAAATGGTCTCCTGCACTGTAACAATTCTTTGTTTCTATGATTAAAAGTGAAAGCTCTCACCAGTTCAATGATTTTTAATTGACTGCAGTCAGCACATGATTCAATAAAACCTCTGAAAATATATAGAAGCACTGACAACAATATCATATTTAACTGTAAATTTGCAAGTTGTTATGGCTCGGATTAGATCCCCTCAAAATATTCTTTTTCTTATTTTAACGGTAGATGCAAAATGCACGTTCCAGATGTGATGCAACTGGTCAAACTGTTCGACGTTAAGCAGAATACAATTTATTTAAACACTATAGTTACAATACAAGCAAAAGAAAGTGTAATTTAGAATAATTTTATCTTTTGGAGGACTTATCTGAATAAGAGCTACAGTACCTACAACTAATTTACTGTTCCAACACAGTAACATCCCATAAACATACCACAAGACAAAAAGGCAAATTCAGACACAGATTCTTACATGCAGTTCTCCAATCCAGAAGGAAACTACATCAAGAGAAATTTCAAAGTAAGCAGCAGCTAGGAGTCATTTACTGAAGCTTCCAACCTTTCTGGGAACCCAAACAGCTTCTGACTGCAACAATTGAAAAAAAACTAGAGAGCCTGGTCTGAGAGCTGGCCACTGCCCTTCCATTGTTCCGGCCTTTTAAAAAGAAAATCAAAAGACCTTCTAAGTTATTTATTTAAGCATTTTTCAGTCGCCAATTCCCCATCTCTGCTTTTACAACATGTCATCAAAACAAAACCCAGGACAAAATAACCTTTTTAAAGTGACAGCATAATCATGAACACCATAAATTAATGCCATTTTGAAAGCAGTAATATTAGCAAATACTAAAAAATATTTTCTCAAAACATAGTGCCATAGTATCTCAAAACCCTGATTATTATATTCATTTATCTCTCTAATTTTCAACTATTTCTGCAAATATCATAGAATTAATAGCAGATATAAAATGGAATACAATGCAAGAAACATTTACATTATGGAATAACAGCAGCATGCTATTTAGTCAAAAATGTAAATATCTAATAATTGATATAAACAGTGCAGCTGAAAGAGATTGTATCATTTTGTGGATTCTCTGGAATGTCAACCTTGTGATTCAGTGACTCTGGCTTAAATCTCTGATTTAGTTCACAATGTTTGAAGCATTGACAAAAGTGAGAGATTGAAGTGTCAGAATGCCTTTCTCCTTTACAATATTGCCACAGAATTTAGCCATCTTTCTTTCAAAGGTTCTAACCCCTGGTCCAACTATCACTCACTCTCTGAACTTCAGCACTTCCAGCCATGTTGTCCTATTCCTACAGATGACTTGAAGATTGGTGGAATAGCAGAAAGCATAAGGAACTGTCAGAGAATACAGGAGGATATAGATAGACTGGAGAGTTGGGTAGAAAAGTAGCAGATGGACTTCAATCCAGACAAATGTGAGGTGATGCATTTAGGCAAGACTAATTCAAGAGCAAATTATACAATGAACGGAAGAGCCTTGGGAAAAGTTGATGGGCAGAGAGATCTGGGAGTGCAGGTCCATTGTAACCTGAAGGTTGCTGCAAAGGTGGATAGAGTGATCGAGAAGGCATATAGTATGCTTGCCTTCATCGACGGGGTATTGAGTATGAGCTGGCTAGTCATGTTAACATTGTACAAGACATTGGTCCGGCTGCATTTAGAATACCGTGTACAGTTCTGGGCGCCACATTACTAAAAGGATGTAGACGCTTTGGAGAGGGTGCAAAAAAGGTTTACGAGGATATTGCCTGGTATGGAAGGTGCTCGCTTATGAAGAAAGGTTGAGTAGGTTAGGGGTATTTTCATTAGTAAAAAGGAGATTGAATGAGGTTTACAAAATCATGAAGGGTATAGACAAGCTTTTTCCCAGGGTGAAGGATTCAATAATGAGAGGTCATGCTTTCAAGGTGAGAGGTGGAAAGTTTAAGGGGGATTCACGCAGCAAGTACTTCACATAGAGGGTGGTGGGCGTTTGGAACATGTTGCCAGCAGAGGTGGTAGAGGCAGGCATGGTAGATTCATTTAAGATGCGTCTGGATAAATGCATGAGTAGGTGGGGAGTAGAGGGATACAGATGCTTAGGAATTGACTGACAGGTTTAGACAGTACATTTGGATCGGCTCAGGCTTTGAGGGCTGAAGGGCATGTTCCTGGGCTGTAAATTTTCTTTGTTCTAAGTACTTTGCCAAACACTTAATGGGCAAAATGGTCAATTCCTGTTCATCTCTTTCTTTGTTTTTTTCCTGATATCAAGGTGCTGGCGTTGTACTAGGGTGGACAAAGTTAAAAATCACACAACATCAGGTTGTGGCTCAACAGTTTATTTGAAAGTACAAGCTAGTGCTCCCTTCTTGGGAGTCTCAAATGTTTTAGTTCCACTGCCCAAGAAATATCAAAGAGATAAATTAGAATGTCACGTGGAAGCTATGAAGTCTATCATTATGTTTCAAATGACTAGAAGTTAAATTGACTTACAATGATTTATTCTCATGTTGACATGCAGGCACCATCCCTTCATTAAACTTGTCCTCTGTGGATCTTTGACGCTTCGTCTTAGCAAGAGAGATAACATGGGATAATGACAGGGGTGATCACCAATTTGATAATTTGGCCTAAATACGATAGCAAGAAAACCATTCAGAAAATGCAAGGGGAGACAAATAAAAGATACACTAAGTGATTATAAAACTTATATGCCAGGAGGTATAAAGAAAATACAGGAAACAACTGGTGTCAAACTGATAAATGCAAATGGAATGAAAATATGTAAGAGCATTCAAGTTAGAGAAAAGTTAAACAGAAAAGTTAGAAATGAAAATGAAAACTGGAAAGAAGACAGAACTAGAGAATTCAAAATTGATAGAGGCACAAGAGAAATTTACAAATTACTTTTCCTTATGTCTTTGAGGACCACCATATAATTAGTTCTGGTAACAATAATTTAAAAACTGCCTTTTTTTTAATGGATTGCTTTCATTGTTCATGGAGTGGTCTTGATCTTTTGATTGAGCTGTTGTTTTGTAACCATTTCCAGATATCCATTTCTATTTACAATCAAGTTTTTTAACTCAAAATGCATCAACAGTGAAACAAGGGCACTAGCTATTGACCTTGAAATCTCACTGAGAGATAGCAAGAACTTCACATCTACCACTGTGTCCTCAAACTGTAACTGATTTTTTAGTGTTCTTTACTGAAGATCGCCTAGAATTAGACTGGAGTGATAGCATCAAGTTGTCAAAACAAGAAATCACACCAAAGGATTTTCACAAACAAACAGCCAAGTAAGAAAAATCAGTAAAATAATTTAAAAGATTTTAATAAATCACATGAAATATTGAAAATGATGCAACTTTTCAAGGGATTTCTAACTGTGATGTGACTGTGAAAAAGCTGAGGTTCTCAGTGATTTGAATCATTAATAGCTCTGGAGTGGAGGGTGGGTGCCAGAACACGGTCTATTTGGATACTGAGTGGCAGACTACATCAGGAAGCACGCACTAATATATGTATGTGGAACAACCTGAAGTTGCAGTTCTACTTGAACTAAGTGGTTCCTGGAAAAACGGACAACCCAGAGATGCAAAAGTTTGCTTTGCCAGTGGCTGAATAGGATCAAACACTCTAATAATTAAAATTGAGATGTATTGCATGAATGCTGTATTGTACAAATATATGTGCAATTGATGCAGCTCATTTTGTTGTCAAAACCTTGAACTTGAATTGCAAGCAAGTTGAAGTTATTGAGGAATAATTTGGAGTTTTGAAATGACTTGGATTAGTCCAATTTGAAAGTACAGGTCCAAGTAAAACCATTGAAATAACCTGTTCTTTAGTTTAGATACTTCAAATTGAACACAGTGTTATATTTATTTTTAATTAACATTCAGGGTCATGTCACGACACACCTCTAGCCCTCACTGAACCCAGCCTTTCTGGCCCACAGATCGAGCTGTCTGGTCAAAAGAGCTTCCTCAACCAGGTATATTATTAGGCATAATTAGAACACCAAAGTAACGAAGAACATCAAACTTTATTCAATATAATCAAGCAAAACAATATATTCATCTAACAACAAGGCACTAATTAAGTAACCAGCAAAAGGTACAAGAGTTATTTGTACAAGTCAGACTTTAAACTGTATATTCATAACCCAGTTGCAAACAGGAGTTATCTGGATAAACAAAATGTAAGGAACTTTTAGTTTTAAAGAGATCAAGGGTGGGTTAGATTATTTTATGCAAAACCATAACAAACCTTCTATTACAAGGACAATGGGAGTAACAAACAACAAAGTTCATTTATTTTCATCAAAAATAGGATGCAGTTATCATAAATGCACGCATATCAACTCAAAAGATCAGCCTAATATTATTCTATTATCATTAAAATGGATGAGACACACTTAATACTAAATTGAATGAAGAATGAATAATGCAGCAGAGAAAAATACATAATTAATTTCCAGCAGTTTTTGTTCTATGTCATTGTTCACAAACAAACATCAAAAATTCAGAAGGACAGCCAAACCATTTACAATCCAAAAAAAACTATCAATGATTCCTCATGAGAATACGCAAACTATAATATTTGTAATACAGATTTAACTTCATTTCTTTCTTTTCTTGCAAACTACAATGAATGTTGGGCAAATAATTCACCATTTTGCTTCACAATCTTTTTACCATGACCAAAACTCGTCATTATTAAAGAAATAAAAGATGTCCAATTGTAGAAAGAAAATGAATTTTGGTCAAATTGAACTTTATTTTCCATCACTCCAAAGAAGTACCCATTATTGATCATTTATTTGTATTCCTAAAAAGGCAAAATTACAACTACATACAAACATATGAATAAGGAGCAGAATTGGAACATGTTACTCTGGCACTCTGAAGGATCATGGCAATCCGATGGTGGATTCAACTCCACTTTCCTGTGTAACTATAAAACTATAACTCCTTTAGAATCAAAAGAGGTTGACAGCACAGAAAGAGTCCACAATCCCCATCATATCTACACTGGCCAATAAATGAGCCTGCCAGCCTAATCCCCTTTTCAGCATTTGGTCTGCAGCCCTGCAAGTTACAACATGAGGGATTCATATCCAGACACATTTTAAATGAATTGAGGGCTTCTGCCTCAACTGTCCTTTGGTCAGTAATTGCAGACCACTTTCACAATCTAGGTGAAAAGGATATACATAGTTCCTCTCCAATTTTTTTCCCAATCATTTTGAATGTGAAGTCCCTATCACCAACTTCTCTGGTAATGTAAACAAACTAGTCCCATCCTCTCTTTCCATCCTTATAACAATTTTGTACATCTCAACCAAATCGCCCCTCAGCTTCCCTGTTCCAAACAGAACAATCCTAGCTATCCAACCATTCCTCATAGCTGCATTTTGTCACTCCTGACAACATTGTCATAAATCTTCACTGTACCTTCTCTCATGCTGTTACATCCTTTCCTTTGTGGGGTGAGAAAACTGCACACAAACTGTACTCAAATTGTGGCCTAACTAATATTTCTTAGTTTCTACAGAACCTCTGTGCTCTGCCATTCTACACCTCAGCTAATAAGTACAAGGATTTCATTGATTTCTTTACCATTTTCTATCTGTCCTGATATCTTCAGGTATCTACGGACATTCATTCCAATATCCCTCATTTCCTTTAGTATTTTATAATATATTCTACAATCCTATAGTGCCTCTCAGTATTCCCCATTAATTATGTATTCCTTTGCCTTTTTTGACCTCCCCAGAAACATCACCTCACCCTCCTTCAGGTTCCATTTCATTTGCCTCCTTTCTGCCCACCTGACAAGTTCATTGGTGTCAGCCTGAAGTCTCCAATCATGCTCCTTGTTATCAACCATGTGGCCAATTTTAGTGTCACCTGCAAACTTCTTGATCATGCTCCCTACATTTATGCCAATTGATAATTCAAAAAGTAGGGTACCTAGTAGTGAGATCTGTGGAACATCATGATAAACAACCTCCCAGTCACAAAAACACCAGTCAACAATTACTCTTTGTTTCCTGTCACTGAGCCAATTTTGTATCCAGCTCACTATATTCACTTACATCCACATGAATTTGATTTTTTTAAACTATCCTGCCAAGTGGAAACTTGTCAAAACGCTTGTTAAAATCTATGTAGACCATATCAACAGCACTATGTACATCAATTCTCCTACTCACTTTGTTAAAAAAGTCAATCAAGTTAGTCAGGCAAGAGGTTCTCTTAACAAGTAATTGATTAATCTATGCTTTTCAAAGTGACAGTTTATGCAATGTCTCCAACTTCATTCCAATACTTTGCCCACTATTGAGGTTAAACCTTTTAAACAAAGGCACAATAGTAATGACACGCAAAAGCCTCACAATAATACCTGTACTTACTGAAGTTTAGAAAACTATGGTCAGACCGTGTGCTTTAGTTTCTTCTAACAATCTCGGGTATATTTCACCAGCCCTAGTGCTTTTTCACATGCCATTTCCATTAACATTCCCTCTAAGTTTATCATGTCAAATATTTCACACTCTTCTTTTACTGCAATACCTGAATCAGTCCCTCTTTGTGACCTTTTATGGTTGCTATTCTTTCCTTAGTAATCCTTTTTAGATATATTTTGATAAAACATCTTTGGGTTCTTTGATTTCATTTGCCAATCTCCCTTCAGAAGACACAAGAGCTGTAGACCATTCAGCACACTGAGTTTGCTCTGCCATTCAGTGGGATTATGCTCTCGCGACCTAGTCTAGCCCAGAGTAGGAAACAACCTCTCCACATCTACCCTATCAAGCCCTGTAAGAATTATACATGTTTTCATAAGATCATCTCTCATTCTTCTAAGCTCCAATGTGGCCCAATCTATTGAAACTCTCCTCTCAAAAGTCCCTCCATACACGGGATCAATTCAATGAACTTTCTCTGGCTTGCCTCCAATGCCATACTTTTCCTTAGATAAAGGGACCAAAACTGTTCACAGTATTCCAACTTTCTGTTTGTCTTCCCTATTCTTAATATTTGGTTATACATGCACAAGGACTCCCAACTCCCTCATTTCCACAACCTTTCTAAGTCTTTTTTCATTTAAGCAATATTCAACTCATCTATTCTTCCTGGCAAATTACATTACTTCACGTTTTCCCACATGTATCCCATCTGCCAAGTTTTTGCCCACTCATATAACCATCAGATTCGATTAGATTACCTATAGTGTGGAAACAGGCCTTTCAGCCCAACAAGTCCACACCGACCCTCTGAAGAGCAACCCACCCCCCTACATTCACCCCTGACTAACGCACTTAACACCACAGGCAATTTAGCATGGCAAATTCACCAAACCTGCCCATCTTTGGACTGTGGGAGGAAACAGGAGCACCCGGAGGAAACCCACGCAGACATGGGAGAATGTGCGGGTCCCTGGTGCTGTGAGGCAGCAGTGTTAACCACTGAGTCGCCAATTAGTTAACTAATCACAGAATATCTTACATTCATATTCACTTCTACAGGATACTCCCTTTATTGCTGAGCAGGAAGTGGAAGAAGCCTGTTCCTTATCTCTGCTCACAGGTAAGGTGTCCAAGGCTGCTATCTAGATCATGGAGATGTCCAATAATTATCCCCTATAAGCTACTGAGCCTGTGCCATTTCTGGATTCAGCTACTGTCACAGGGTCTTGCTGCATGGATGGAGGCTTCTCAGTAACAGCATTGTTGAAGCAAAGGATAAACTAGGGCTCTTGAAGGATGGTCTCATCAGCTCCTCAACTGCCTCAACGTTTCTATAATGTCCTTATATGCTGGTTGGAGCTTCCAGCTGGCATTCACTCCATTCATCGCCACCATAAATGACACTAAGTGTTCAATGGCACAGTGAGCCTCACTCTTTCCATGCATTTCAATGCTTTGCTCCTGCATTTATTCAGAATAGTGCTGCATTGCTCAAAGCCCCAAGCAATGTATCACTTGGAACCGTCTGTAGTCTGCCTATGGCTCCAAATGCTTCAGTGATCTCGGACAAGTGGGAATTCATGCCTCCTGATTCTCCAGGAAGACCCTCCATTTGTATGATACTCCAGGCCGAGCACATTCACCCGCTGTCAAGGTTCTGTCTGTTCTCAGATGGGTTTGCCCAGACCTTTGCCTCCTCTACAATCTGACCTGATCACTTGTGAGGTGCATTTCACCTAGTAGCCCCCCCCCCCCCCCCCCCCATTCTAAGCGACAGTGGGGCATAACTGAGGTGAGCATGTCTGTGCTGATGTAATTTGTGAAGAAGTGATGTGATGGAGCTCTCACAGGGACATCACTTCCCATTGAAGAGGCTGGTAACAACTGGGCTAGTATTCTGTGCTTCTCTTCTACAAGTGGCCCTGTGGAAACACAAGAGGAAGGTCATGAGAAATTGAGCTAATGTGCAGGTGGTTCAGCAGAACCAACACATGAATTAAAGTGGTCATATAGGCACAATGCATGTTTTGTAGGTGTAACTTCCATGCATTTCACTTGGAGATTGAGCTATCAAACTTCCCTGCTCTGGACAGTTTCCCATTTCATTGTCCCCCATTGTCTACCACAATGATATCTTTACTATCTCCAAGGCTGCCTCCTCAATACGGATCAGTATGTGGAGCTGTAACACCCACCATCAGTCTTAACTATCTCTCTAGAATTGTGGGCTCTCTTTTATAATGGATAGGTAGTCACCATGGAGACAGATTTAAAAGCATACTGTCTTTACTCACTTATTCCGGCTGAACATTCACAAGAGACACTGTATTGCTCCCTACTTCCATTGAATCTCATATGTGAGAGTTGCCAACCCCTTATGATTGCAACTCACCTCTCAATTTCACAATGTTCAGGAGAACTAGTGACACTCACTCTGCTTATCTCATATGTGATCTGGTCCATATCAAGTTAGATACCTGTCACCTGGGTGCCACATCGCACTCACCTTTCCAGACTTTAGCAGATCACTGGAATTTTTTTTGCTCTTCACTTAGTACTTGCTGGCTTTTAAAACTGCACAGTCACCTCCATTCATGTCATCTTGGTATTGCTGGGAGGATTTCTTCTTCTGGAATGAATATAGCATCTGTCAAAGGCTGATGAGAGGGTTAGGAAAAGCATGGTTGCTGGTCTTCTGAACATCCCTTTGCTCCATTCCTTCAGGAAACAACAAGCTCAGTAATAGCTTGTATTTGCTTTTTGATGTATCCTCTGTATTGTTACGACACGGGGTAAACACTCCTGCTTAATTTAAAAACCAGGAACACAGAAAAGATTTATCCCGTGCAGTAATCTGTAAAAATACGAGTGGCCAAAAACTAAGTAAAAATTAACAACTTTATTTCTTAAAGTATAACAAAGAATAATTAACTAACCACTATTTAAAATTTCTTTCTCAAACCTATCTTTTAGCTTCCTTTCTATAATACTAGTCTGATAAAACTCCCAATTAAGATTTACAAAACATTTCTTATCTCAAAACCAGACAGCTGTAGGTTCTTGTCTTTGGATCTTCTTGTGTCTTTTCTCCTTGTTAGGAATTTCTGTGTAACAGGTTACTGATCAAAAAGGTACTTTTAAGAGAGAGCTATTTTTCAAGTAGTCTGGTACATGCTAGGATTGGTAGTTCTCCTCTCAACTGTTCAATTTCACATTTCGTGCATGTACAGTCTTTTGCTTTTTAACTTCTTAAATAGTTTGTTTGCCTGAAAAGATATACACACAGTTTTTACTCATGCATCTCAAGTAAGGGGGAGAATGAGTGAATTTTAGCATATGTTGGAAAGAGTGAAGTGTGGGGAGTTTCAAAGTCTAGACATGTATATTGATAGACCAACCAGCTGAAACTGAATAATCACCAGTATTGCTAGAGATATCGATCGTCCAACCAGCTGAAACTGAATAACGACAAGTGTTGCTAGTTTTCCATAGCACTAGAAATATTGCGGACTTCAGTGTCTTCTGAAAGTATGAATGGAACGCTTTTGGTTTTGGAACAAATTAGAATGCTCTCTCATTGGCAGCTAGTTGTTAGTCAAATCAGCCGAAGCATGAACAAGAATGTAGATTGCAGAAAGCACCAGAAACTGCTGTTAAGTTGTGTGTGGCACTATGAGAACATCCTCAAGCTTAGTCTGCAACATTCTTGCCAAACAAGAAAATAAAGCAGTCATGTTCATTCTGTAGTTTAGATAGTCCGTCAAAGCTGTAGGTTATCAATTGTGATTCTAGCTTCACCGAACCTTTTTTCTTGGTCTCAATGCAATCTTCTAACAATTCTTTTGTAATGCCTAGTAGCAGTTAAGATAGTCACAAACATTTTTCTGCATGCAACTGGTACTTCAGTAAAAAAAATCATGACAACAAAGCTGCTTGACTACTTAGTCATAATTTTGACTCCTCCTTTTAAATACCAAGAAATTGAAGAGCAAAACTAAAGTATTTGTATAACTACTCTTTGAACCTTGTACATTATATTGCCAAAATACATTGATGTGACATTTAAAATCCTGCAAAGTTTGCATTTTTTAACAATTGCACAGACAAATTTGAAAACGAAGTAAAAGTTATTATGGTTATTTCACTAACATCTATAAAACACTGCGATTACATTAGATTTGCGTAGTAGTGCAAATTGCACAAACTTTTTTATATATGTGCAGTTGTGTCAGCAAAATGATTTCAACGGACTACTGTTACATGCAACAGTAGCAGTTTGCCTAGTTTCAAGTCAAGTACATTAATAATCACAAATAATAAAGAACTTATTATATTATACTGAGACAACTTTTTTTTCTCCATCAAAATGTTTCCAATTAAGCCAAGTTTCTTGAGAAAATTCGGTTCTCAGTAGTAAGCTTTCATACTGAGTGTTTGCTTATATAGAGGTTATCCAGTCTCTAATAGTACAAGTGAGAATATTATAGATTTCTTCCTGGCTTAAAATACCAAGCTTTACTGACCCTTGTTACAATTAACCATTTTCTTAAAGAAGACACTAGCATGATGAACTGAACGGTCTCCTCTACACTGTATCATACAACAATAATATATCTATCAGGACTAAGGGAGAAGCAACCTTCTTCATTTTAGAAAGAATATCCACGAAGATTGTAACAAAGTTTTAAAAGGAAATTCAAACTCCCAGAACTCTGGTAGAAGATTTCATCATTTGAACAAAATCTTACTGTGCAGAGGTTGTACAAAACATGTACTACCAACAAGACAATACATTTCATAAACACATGTACATTCAACCCAAAAGTATGAATAAAATTCTCCACATTCTACCATGTTCGACCAACAATTCCCTGATACAGAGGAACCTCAATTACCCTGCATTTGATTATCCGAATTTTGGATTAGCCGGCAAGATCGTAAGGTCCTGATGCTTGGCTAAGCTATGTTATGTGGCATTCCATTATCCGGAATTCGATTAACCTAACAAAATACTCCCTGCCTGTGTCTTTCAAATAAACAAGGTTCCTCTGTATACAGATTCTGAGTATTAATTCATTCTCCTGGACTAAAATAAGCCTTGCCTCAGTTCTAAGGAACTCACTTTTGAGCTCTTCAGTGTTCCTGTTATTCTCCAATTTCTTCAGGTCCTTCCACTAACATCCAACAGGTGAACCTTTTTATTCTCCTTCAACATCTCATAATTGTCAACTCTCCACTTCAACTGTGGGCGTCAGTACATTCTTGCTAAATGACCCACTTTCTTTGCAGTTCTCTGTTTCAGCCTGTCACAAAGCTGCTCCCAAGTTTTTGTGAGAAATCACCAAGATAAAATCCAAAACAAAACAAAAAAGCTCAGTACAAATCATCCCTTTGACAACTTAGCAGACCTGGGATGTATGGGGAAGACAGAAGTAATGTCTCTGAATTCCAGCACTTCAGAGGCCCAAGGCAATTCTCTGGCACATGGCTTCAAGTCACAACATAGCAGCTGGTGGAATGTAAATTTTTAGATAATGAACTTGGAACATAAAGCTAATCTCTGTAATGGTGCAATGATTGTCATTAAAAACCCACCAACTTGATTAGGAAAGGAAATCTGTTATCCTTACCTATGGTGTAATTCCAGATCACAGGAATGTGCAGACCATTAACTACATATTGAGGTAGCCCTGCAAGCCAGTCAGTTGTAACATACACTAGAGAAAAGTCCAAAGGGAACTAACCAGCTGGACTAACCAGCATCAGCCTAGACACTGAAACAACAAAGCACATCCAGAACTGTCAACTTTGCAAAGTCCTCTGAGTTCATCAGTGATTATGCACAGTTCCTACTTCCTTACTTGAATAGTTACACAGGAAAAATTGGTTACAGAAGTCCTAACCTAACGCCTGGGTAACTGCACAAATGAATAATCTCATCATCTACTCTCCTACTTACACACCTGTACATTCACTCAGCGACACATTTTTATTTACTGACACACTGAAAAACTGCTAAAATATCCTAAAGAATTTCCATTACAAATGTGACAATGCATTAGACATCTGCCCTGAATTATTTCCTTGAGTTCAGTCATTTATTTTACAGAAAACGTACTGCTTCGTCCAGCAACTTGATATCCAAAAATGACAGACACAATTAAGAAGAATTGCACATAATCCTGCTCAGTTCACTGTTGAGCAGCATCCTCAGTAGGATCTGCATTTTGAACAGAGAGCATAAGGAGAACAAAAACAATACACTTGCAATCTGAAAGTAGTAAATATTTCATTCCTACTCTTGCAGTTACTGATGGAATTGAAAGTATAAGGATCCCTCAACAGTAGGAAGAAATAAAGCTCAACTAAAATGATTTCTACTAAGTATATCTGTACATGATTGAGTACATTTATCTGATCTTACTGGAAGCATCATAAAGCCTGCATGCTCAAATACAAACTGAACATTTTTATGTTTAGAAAATATTAGAAATTTAGAAAATTAAATTGTGTATCTGTGATTTTGATTGGTAAAGAGATGCAAGTGAACAGACGATGCTGAAAGCTGACTGAATTTGATTCCTTTACATAGGTACTGAAGCTATTGACTGATCATGCAAACTCATCACTTTGAATTGCCCTGGCTGTGACAATGACAAGGTTATCTGATGTTGCAGCAGTTGTCAATATTATTTTCTTGTTCATCTTTTAAAGTTTCCAATGATGAAGGAAGTATTCACACTTTGTTTTTAAAAACAGATTTTGTAATATTATGATGATGATTTTGAACACCGCTTAGCTACAGCATGAACATGTATTAAAAATACTCAAGCAAATTAATTAGGAAATACTTGTTCATTGTCACCTTTCGAAAGTGAATACTAAGTTTATTGAGTGCCATAAAACGACGCGCAGCTTCTACGCGGATTCACTTTGTTGCTCCCTCCCAGATTTCCTGTGCTAAGTGAGTTCTGCCTGATTCTCCATCGGCAATTTGATCCAGAGAATCAAATGTATTTTGCAATGGTTATAACTTTGAGGTGTAAATGAAAACACATTTGCAAATGACAGAACATCTTCAATAAATGTCAGATTGTCAGAGAAACAATAAGTTTACAATAGAAAACACAAAGAACAAAAATACAACGACTGTGTTTATGACAAGTTAAGATAATTTTCTCATACTAAAAATGCTAATCAGTTAATCAGATTTCACGAGCTTTGAGGACTGGATAACTGAAGGCCTTATGTGGCAGGATATTCTACATGATGAATTCCATTTTGTTTGCAATACTTCAAAGAACAATAAATTGAACAAATTAATACCATATTGCATAACTCTTCGGTCCAACTGTACATCTCTATAACTCTATATCTCAAACAGCTTGTGGTTCATTTACAAAGAAGTGGGAATGAGTCATCTGGGTGGGTTGCTCTTCGGAGTGTCGGTGTGGACTTGTTGGGTCGAAGGGCCTGTTTCCACACTGTAAGTAATCTAATCTAATCTGTGATAAGTCAACTAGCACATAAGGAATGCTTAATTTATTTTGTTTTTGAGTTTTTAAAAATACAATAGTTCAAAGTTTAATGGTGTCTGTAAGTTCCTTTAACTCCATTTCAATAGGAATAGGAAAAGCACTTCCAGAAACAAGCCAGCACGATTCAAGGTGAATCTATTTATTTGTTTCATTTTCAAACCTCCACAGCCTTTCACGATGTGGATTCAAAATATTCTTCACATAGTCAAAACACAGCTTTTCAAAATTAACAGAAATGAAGGTTTTGTCCCACCCACTTTCATCTGGCTTGAATTGTATTAATTTGCTCCCTTTTGATACTTGAAACAAATTAGCTCGTGGGGAAACATAAAAACATTTAAAATTTGTAACAACCTGTTCATTTAAGCCTTTGTCACTCAAGTGTTGAGACTATTGGTGCATGAAACACTTTCTATTCACAAATGTCTATTTACTTTTCACAATAGTATAATTTGATGGTTATAAATATATATTTAGAATGTTAAATGGATACTATGGGAACCTATCTCCTGCAAGCACAAAATAATTGAAGATTTTTCTAAAGCAAATTTAGTTGATTTGCATTTGACATGCAACATACAACAGCACTATAATTTAGTTAAAGCTGCAAAAATCAAAGATGAGGAAATGACATTTTGGCAGGTTATTATTTGGTAGTTTTATAAATTTAAGGCTGTGAAAAGAGCTACACATTAATTACATTAGCCTTCCAAACCACAATGCCTTACCGCAGTCAAACATCTTGCTTTGAAGATACTTAAGATACTACTGCAACTATCTGGTTCCTGGTTCATGAGTTTCTGTGCATAATTTTTAGTTTTAGGAATTAAAGTTTAACATTAAGAAATGGGATAAATGCACATGAAGGCAATGGGAGCCCATAATACTTGCAAGGTTAGGGTCATGCTACTTTAAGAGATTAAAAGGATGTTGCCAGGGTTGTAGGATTTGAGCTATAGGAAGTAGTTGAATTGGCTGTTTTTCCTGGAGCATCAGAGGCTGAGGGGTGACCTTACAGAGTTTTATAAAATCATGAGAGGCATGGATAGGGTAAATAGACAAGGTCTTTTCCCTGGGGTGGGAGAGTCCAGAACGAGAGGGCATAGGTTCAGGTTGAGAGGGGAAAGATATAAAAAGGTACCCAAGGGGCAACATTTTCACACAGAGGGTGTTGCGTGTTTGGAATGAGCTGACAGAGGAAGTGGTGGAGGCTGGTATAATTACAGCATTTAAAGGGCATTTGGATGGGTATATGAATAGGAAGGGTTTGGAAGAATATAGGCCACATGCTGACAAATGGGACTAGATTAGGTTAGGAAATGTGGTGGGCATAGACAAGTTGGACCAAAGGGTCTGTTTCTGTGCTGACATGTCTATGACTCTATGACTCCAATTGCTAGAAAGGGTGGACCAGAAACAGGTGGGCTACATAAACACCAGTCAGGGAGAAGTTGCTTTGGAAGTTAAAACTAAATTAGTTAATAGCATTCAATGAATTCAGAAGCTGTAAAATCTATTTATTTCATCAGACCAAAGAAGAAATTCAAATAAAAGTTAGGTTAAAGTCAGGCAGATGTCATCATACAGCTGGGAGTAGATTAAGGTTCAGTGGTTTAAATTTTGAGTGCTTGCTAGAAGTCAGTTGCAGTATGGAACAGAGAGAGTACTAAAGCAGAAAGAGTGGCTGTAGACATAACAAGTGCTGCTCTTAGCACACTCCAGACAGTGAGGGCTCAACAACAATCATAGGAATTGGTGTTGCCATGCTATGGAAAAAGATTAAAGCTAAAATGAAGTGCTTGAAACCATTGGTAATGCAGATGAGTGGTGTGAAGGAAGCCCACAAATAGCTCTTGCTTAAAACAACACAAATTAGTGCAATCTACTAAAAGTCACCATAGTCTCAGAGGACCATAGGCTATTCTCTCATTGAGTCATTGAGTCATTGAGTCATACATCGTGGAAGCACAACCTTCAGTCTATTCAGTCCATGCTGACTATGTTCCCAAACTAAACTGCTCCTACCTGCCTGTGCTTAGCCCATATCCTTCCAAATCTTTCCTATTCATGAACTTATCCAAATGTCTTTTAAACACTGCAATTATACCTGCATCCACAACTTTCTCCAGCTGTTCATTCCACACGTGAATCACACCATGTGGAAAACATTGCCCCTCATTTCCTTTTTAAATCTTTCTCCTTTCACCTTAAAACTATGGCCCTGATTTTGAACTCCCCTCCGCCCAGGAGAAACACCCTTGTCATTCACCTATCTATGCCCCTTAAGATTTTATAAACCTCAATAAGGTCACCCCTCAACCTCCCACACAGTGAAAAATGTCCCAGTCTTTCCAACTTATTTTTACAACTCAAACCCTTCATTCACAGCATCATCCTGGTAAATCTTTTCTGAACCCTCTCAAGTTTAATAATATTTCTAATTACAGACAGACAACTGGTGCTGCTTTAACATGATTAACAAGCCTCAGCCAAGGAAAAAGACTGAGAAAGAAAGTCCTTCATAGTAACCTCATAGATTCAATTTTATGCTGTTGGCATCACTCTGCATCACAAACAAGCTGTCCAGCTAACTGATCAATCTGCTAAACACATATATACAACATATACTCTTAACATTTAGAATTAAAATGGGATATACAGAACCTAAGCGAAATATGGTCAAATGCACTACAGGTTACACTTTAAATGGGTGAGCCAATGTCTCTCTGTGCTAAAAAAAATACTGGTAATTCATTCTTGATATTTGCTTCACCAATATTATCACTTGGATTTCTTAATGAAAGTGCTTTGCAGATTCTCTGCTATTTCTTAAAAAAAAGTCGTGTTATTACAAAGAACAGCAATCTCAGGTGTAACGAGAGAACCTTCTGTTGACCAATATGAAATCACATCAATACTGAATGAAGAATCAACTGCCTAAGTAATTACACATTTTCCACTGAAGGAAAGCATTGAATCAAGGTGGGAAGACAATTGTGATGTAAATGCAGGAAATTGAAAAAAAAAGGGTGGAAAACCGTTCTGACAATCAACTGATCTTAATTTAAATTATTTTTCACATCTCCCTATTAAATAAACAAGAACATCATCATCTCATGGAAATAGGAGAACATCACAGCACAACATAATTGGTCTTCCTTATAAATAGCACATTGCATGATTTCAGAACATCCAAAATGTTTCATACACAATCAAATAATGCAATGTAGTCTCTGCTCTAATATAGGGAAACTCAGAAGCTATGGAAAACAATTTGTTCACAATAGGTTCCAAATGCAGCAATGAGATAAAATATCAGATATTATGTTTTAGCAATTATGCATGGGATAAACATTTGACCAAGAGAACTCACCCATATTTGGAGAAGAGTGTGAAGTTTATGATCATTACATCAATCAGAGGGATATACAGGATTTAAATTTAAAATCCCATATGAATGGCAGCAACTCTGATAGTGAGCTGCACAATCAGCTAATACCTAAAGTATCTGCCCAGAATTTTACCCAAATCCTGGAGTGGAATTTGAGCATACAAACCTATGACACAGACATCCTGTAAACATTTTTATCAGCTGTCAGGATCTGGTGAATTCAATACTAAATTTCAATCATTTAAGAAGTCATAACCTTTACCCTACCAACACACCAATCAGAATTCAAGTTTTAACTCTGATTTATAAAATGTAACAGGCTGTCAACTCTATTAGTATTGACTGGGGAACAATTGTAACAATATTTTTATTACATTCAGAAAACAAATAGTGAAACACAAATGTCACAATTTTTCAAGGAAAAGAATGATGCAAGAAGTTTAGAATCATACTTCATTCCTTTCAAGGTTTTTTTAAAAGCAGCAAGTCCTTAGCGTTACTGGAGAATGTCCTGGAGGCAGATTCAATTGTAGAATTGGGTCGTTATGTGAAAAAAAGAAACTTTCAGTGTTAAAGGGAAAAGGCAGGTGGGACAATGCCAACTGCATTTATGGACAGCCTCACATGCACAATGAGCCAAATTACCTCATTATAAGCTGTAGCTATTCTATGCAAAGGGAAAAGCATGTATTGAAATAGCATATTTCATGCCTTCAAGATATTCCAACCACCTTACAGTCAAAATTAGTCAGCAAAAATCTGGGCAGATATTCCATTATGACAAAAGGGCATAATGACTATGAGTTGTCTTCACAGCCTTCTGTGACAATGAGCTCTGCAGATTCACCCACCCTCAGTTTGAAGAAATTCCTCCTCATCTCAGTCCTAAAGAGTTGTCTCTTCATTCTGAGGCTGTGCCCTCACATCCTAGTTTCTCCTACTAACGGAAACATCTCCACATTAACTCTATCCAGGCTTCTCAGTATTCTGTAGGTTTCAAAGACATTCCCTTCATCATTCTAAACTCAATCAAGCACAGACCCAGAGTTCTCAACCATTCCTCATTTAACAAGTCTTTCATCCTGGGATCATTCATTAAACCTCCTCATGACACCCTTCAACACCAGTATGTCCTTCCTGAGGTACAAGCCCCAAAACTGTTCACAATATTACAAATGCGGTCTGATGAGAGCTTTTTACAGTCTCAGCAGTACATTTTGCTCGTATTCCAGCCCTTCTCTTCTAACCTTCTTGAAATGAATGCTAACATTGTATTTATCTTCGTAACTGGGAACTGAACTTGCATGTTAACCACAGGAGCATCCCGAGCTAGGATTCTTCAGTCCATTTGTGCTTCAGATTGCCGAAACTTTTACAATTTAGAAAACAGTCTACGCCTTCCTAACAAAGTGCATAACCTCACCAGTTTCCCACATTGTATTCCATCTGCCACTTCTTTCTCTACATCCCTAGCCTATTCCAATTCTTCTGCAGCCTTCCTCTCTCCTCACATAATCTGCCCCTCCGACTATCTTTGTGTCATTTACAACCTTAGCAACCAATTCTCTCAGTTCCTCTGTCCAGATCGTTCAAGTGATAACATAAATAGTTGAGGTCCCAATACTGACTCCTGTGGAACTATTCTGGGGTCACTGTCTGCCATCCTGGAACAAACCTCATTTTCTCTGCTTGTTGCCTTTGTCTCTACCAGTATCTTGCCTTTAAAACCACAAGTTCTTTCTTTATTTAGCAGCTTTCTTGTCAAAGACTTTCTGAAAATCCAAATCATATTCACTAGCTCTCCTTTGTCTAACTTGCTCATCAAACAGATTTGTCAAGCATGACCTCCCTTTGATAAAGCTGTGCTGACTCAGCCCTATTTTACTATGCACATCTAAGCACTCGCAATCTCATCCTTAATAATGGATTCTGAAATCTGACCAATGACTAAAGTCAAGCTAAATGGCATATAATTTCTCGTCTTCCGCCTCCCTCCTTCAGTAAACATAGCAGCGTTGAGGCCAGTAACCCAATTTTTCATGATCCTGCCACCATCCTCGTTACGTGTAGTAACTGGACTCAGATTCCCCACTTTAGTCAGAATCCAATGCCTGTTAACACCTCTAACATGCAACAGCACCTCTGTGTTACATTTAAGTGTCAGCTGAGATTAATCGGGCTTGAAGTCACAAGCTCCTGACTCAGGCAATAGCTAATCTGACATTTGATTTCTTGTTTTTATATCATTAACACTGCAGTATTGTAGTGAGAGAAAGCCTGACAGTATATATTTGCTACAATCTGAAAGTACCTCTATATCATGTGCTCAACCTTTTCAATGTCAATCCTTTGCCAGCACAGCAGACAGGAGCCAACAGAATTTTGGTTAACAAGTGATAATAGTTCACTGGAGGGACAGGAGCCCTGATGCAATACACAGAATCTGAAATTGAAATGCCAATTTGAGAAGACAGATGGTCTTTTTTCTCAATAATCTTACTGTTCAACACAACTAAGAATTACAGTCTGCATCTCCAGAACACCCATACATCCTTTAAAAATATGTTGACTTTATCAAATCCATACTTTGCTATATTCCCAAACTGATTATTACATGTTTTACTTACAATTTTAAACCTATACAATCACAAAATAACACTTTTAAAAAATTAAATTCCCTGAATATTAAATTTATTAAACTACTACTATATCATAACACATTAGTACCATTTTTGTAAATACAATACTTGCACCAGCACATCATAGATAAAAATAAAATTCTGAAGTACTCCAAATGCTAAACTAATTACAAGAACAAGTAACAGATACAAACTCACACAGTTCATATCCTATAAAGCACTAAATTACAACATTCTATCCCAGTGCTTGAGGTTAATTGTGCTGACAGACTTTGACAAGAAGAGACAAAGACTTAGTACACAAGTGGTGGATCAGTGAAGAAATGGTGACCATCTTTTGTTTCTTTTCTTCCATTTCCTATTGTTTTGTTCCTTTTTAAATCCAGTTCATGTTTGATATCATGCAGTTTTCAGGAAAGATAAAATGCCTGAAAATTCAACTGGTGTACTCTGAATTGTGCTACTTTACTTGGTGAGACCAGCATTTTGTGTTTTCCAGAATTTGGATTTCCAGAATTTGCAAGGTTATTTTTTTTAGTGCTACTGGGAGAGTTTAAACTAACTCAGCTGGGGTGTGGAGATAACGTCAAAGAGGAATATGAAGGTGTACATAATAATGGCATACGCTGGTAGCACGAGAATAATGAATACTAAATTATTTGACAGAATTAGAATAAAGAAGAAAGCAAAAGAAACAGTTGAAATGGAGGTTATTATGCATGTACATGAATGCATGTTTATTAAATAAATTGCTGAGTTGCCGGTGTAGATAGTTTTTTTCATTCTTTGCTGGGTTACCTTGTGGGTAAAAAATGAGGTCTGCAGATGCTGGAGATCACAGCTGAAAATGTGTTGCTGGTTAAAGCACAGCAGGTTAGGCAGCATCCAAGGAATAGGAAATTCGACGTTTCGGGCATAAGCCCTTCATCAGGAATGAGGAGAGTGTGCCAGGCAGGCTAAGATGGGTAACCTTGTCCCTGGTAAAGCCAGCATTTTTTGCCCATCCCTAATTACCTCTGAAATAAGAGGCTTATTGAGCTATTTCTGAAGACAGTTAACATTACTAAGTTCAGAGCCACATCCTCAGGTTAGGATAGCAGATTTCCTTCCCTCAAAGGACATTAATAATTGTGTTAGGTTTTTACAACAATAGTTTATGGCACTATTACTGAGAGCAGCTTTATTTTGTAGATTCATTATTCATTTAATTTAAATTCCACCAGCTGTCATGGTGGGATTTGAACCTGTGTCCCAGAGAATTAGTCTGAGCTTCTGGATTAGTAATCAACTGACAATGACACTATGTCACCATCTCATTTAATTGTCAAATTGAAATGTGATGCTGTGGCCATCACAAAGACTCAGTTGAAAGGAGACAGAACTAGGCATTTAATATTGCTTGATACAAGTTGAGAAAAGATAACAAAGGAACAAGAGGAGAGGGGTGGCAGTGCTGATTAAGGAGGGTATTACCATGCTGAAAAAAAGATGTCCCAAAAGGGTCAATGACAGACACAATTTAGCTGGAGCTAAGGAACTGAAAAAACAGCAATTGCATTGTTCAATGTAGTCTATACAGCATCAAAAATTGAATTAAATGTGGAGGAACAAACCTGCAAGGAAATTATAGAGAGGTGCAAAAAGTATAGAGTAGGTATCAGTCAGGATTATAATGGTGGATGGTCATTGTGCAAAGAGGAGAAAGAAATTCCGCACGTGTTCAGGAAAATTTTCTGCTGTAATAGGTTTCTTGCATGATGAGAAAGTGGACATGCAAGACTGATTTTTGGGTTTGAGATGCAGAACATAGAATATAGAACAATACATTGCAGAACAGGCTCTTCGGCCCTCAATGTTGCGCCAACCTGTGAACTATTCTCGGCCCGTCCCCCTACACACTATCCCATCATCATCATCATCATCATCATCCAGGTGCTTATCCGAGGAATGTTTAGATCTCCCTAATGAGGCTGAGCTAACTACATTGGCAGGTAGGGCATTCCATGCCCTTACCACTCTGAGTAAAGGACCTGCCTCTGACATCTGTCTTAAATCTATCATCCCTCAATGTGTAGTTATGTCCCCTCGTACAAGCTAACGTCATTATCGTAGGAAAAAGATTTCACTGTCTACCCTATCTAATCCTCTGATCATCTTGTATGTCTCTGTCAAATCTCCTCTTAGCCTTCTTCTTTCCTATTAGAACAGACCCAAGTGTCTCAGCCTTTCCTCATAAGACCTTCCCTCCAGACCAGGCAACATCCAGGTAAATTTATTCTGCAACTTTTCCAATGCTTCCACATCCTTCCAGAAATATGGTGACCTGAACTGTACACAATATTCCAAGTGTGGCCGCACTTGCATTTTGTATACTTGCAGCATGATATTGCAGCTCCCGAACTCAATCCCTCTACCAATGAACCTAACACACTGTATGCCTTTTTAACAGCACTATCTATCTGGGTGGCAACTTTCAGGGATCTATGTACGTGGACTCCAAGATCGTTCTGCACATCCACACTACCAAGAATCTTTCCATTGAACCAGTACTCCGCCTTTCTGTTATTCTTCCCAAAATGCATCCTAAACATTACTTGACAAAATTGACTAGTAGATTAAATGTCAGAGAAGACTATCTCCTATTTAGGGGATAAGAAGGGGGTAAGAATAGACCTGGTACAAATAATTTGGCACCAAAGGGTGACAGGAAAAACAGTCAGAAATCACATGACACAAGTTATAGTCCAACAGGTTTATTTGAAATCACAAGCTTTAGGAGTGTTGCCCCTTCATCAGGTGAAGTGAGAGAGAAACACACAGAACACAGAATGTATGGGCAGAGTGATGAAGGGCAAAGAGATCACAAGATCATACAAATGGTGTGAGTGCAGTGTCAAATAATAAGTATCTGCAGGTGATCAAGTGTGTAAGACAGTGAGAGTATCAATAGCCAAATAACAACTGAAGGGATGACCTATAATCTGATTAGATGAGGCAAAAAGATATTACAAAAAAAACTTAAAAACAAAGTGGTGCTGGAGTCAAACCAAGTGACTGGAATAACATGGAACATAAACAGAAGCCATTGGAAAAGCCCAGCAGGTCCAGCAGCATCTGTGAAGAAAAACCATAGGGTCACTGGACCTGAAATGTTAACTCTGATGTTTCTTCACAGATGCTGCCAGACCTGCTGAGCACCCCAACCCCCAGCAACCCCTGTCTATATAACCTGCACCACAATGTTCTATATCTGTAAAATCTTCCTTCTTCTCTTGTTTTGACACCATGACCTTGATAAATTATTACAATATCTCTACCTTAATTACTTTATACAATTTTGGATTACCTCTTTGGTTAGAGCCTCGGCATGTGCCTCTTATACCTATCATGTTATAACATCCTGGTAAATCTCTTCTGATCCCCCCTCTCTAGCTGACTAATATCCTTCCCTTAACTGGACATAGTACTCCCAAGAGGCCTCAACCAATATCTTGAACAATTTCAACATGACTTTCCAACTCCTATACTCAAAGGATTGAGCAATGAACGCATACAAGCTAAATGCCTTTTTAACCAACTTGTCTACGTGTGATGCAAACTTCAAATAATTATGTACCTGAACTCCTAGGTCCCTCTGTTCTACAGCACTACCTAATGTCCTATCAGTAACTGTATAGGCTCTGCCCTGTTTGTTGTACCATTTGGTTTTAAAGACCTCCCAAAAGAACATTGTCTCTCCACCAACTTGTGCAAACTTCAAACCCAGAACAATTCAATCCAGAGGAGAACCATCTACAAAAGTTACCAGGCATTTCAAGAGGCCCAGGTCAAGTGCCAACAGGAAAAGCATGCAAAAATGTGGGTATTCCACCCGCACACCTCTTCCAATATTACCTATTCAACTTCCAGCAGAACTTGTGGATCTAGTATTGTCCGGTATTGTCTACTTACCTGCTCACAACACCAGAGAGAAGAAAATTATCCTCAATCCCAAGAAATTGCCTAAGAATCATTACCTTGACTAAAGTTTAAGGTAGCTGACTAGCACAACAATACTTAAGCATATATCATCCACTGCTTTTTCTTCATTCGGAATATAAGCAAAGCTAGTACAGCCTGGCAAAGTTACAAAACAGGGCTACTTGCATGCCAAACAGAATAAGCAACAAGTGATATGCAGAAATAAGTGATTCCACAACAAACAGATCTGATCCATGTTCTGCAGTCCTGTTTGCTGATGACTGCACAATTTTCAACTTCATTCATGACTCCTCAGACACTGATGTAGTGCATGCCCAAAATGTGGACAATGTCTAGGCTTGGGCTGACAAGAGGCAAGTAACATTCACATGATATAAATGCCAGGTTTGCAAGAGACAGTGTAGCCATTGCCCTGGACATTCACTAGCATTACCATCACCAAATTCTCTGCTATCAACATCCTGGGAGTTATCATTGACTACAAATTGAACTGGACTAGTCATTTAAGGACTGTGGCTACAAGAGCAGATCAGAGGCTAGAAATCCTGCAGCAATTAACTCACCTCGTCACTCCCCAAAGCCTGTCCATCATCTACAAAGGTACAAGTCAGTAGTATAACGGATTTAGGAGGACGAATCCAACTCCAGCTGCACTCAAAGAAGCTTGACACCATGCAGGACAAAATGGCCCACTCAGCAGAAGCAGTGAACACTTTGTACAAGATACACTACAGAAATTCATCAACAATCCTCAGAAAGTGCCATCCAAATGCACAACCATTATAATTTAAAAGGACAAGAGAACACCAAAACCTGCATTTTCTCTCCAAGCCAGACTTCTCTCCACATCCAGACTTGGAAAGATATTTCTATTCCTTCATTGTCATTGGATCAAAATCCTGGAATTCCTTTACTAACAGCATTGTGGGTGTACCTATCAAAGTGGACAGCAGTGGTTTAAGAAGGCAATTCACCATCATCTTCTCAAGGAAACTAGAGATATGTGATAACTGCCGGCCCTCAGTGATGTTGTCATCGCACAAATGAATTTTTAAAAAGCCAGCATTTTTTGTCCATTGCCAGGTGCCTTTGAGAAAGAAATAAAGAGTGAGGCATGTTCTTTAATTGTTGCAGACTATGCAATAATTATTTTAATATAAGTATTTCTTTAAGTGTTGTTACAAATAAATTGGGACTGTTTTATACTATAATTTAAACATGTAGATGCAATGGTGATGTATGATCTTCCTACATAGCCATAGAGTCACTTGTACCTATGCTTCCCACATAGTGAACACCAATTTTTGAAGTACAGCATTGTGAAAGGGATCTATAGAAGCCAGACAGATACCCATAAAGAAGAAATAAAGTGACAGGGACATCAAGGCAATTCTCAGATCATTCTTTTTCACTCAAAGTTTTAAGAAAGAGCTCTGGAAACAAATCATGGTATTAATAAAATTGTGTGACAATGATGAGCTGAGGTTTTGAAGCCCAAAATCATCATAGCACAAAATGTGACTTTTCCCACCACAATTCTATGCAATGTTTTCAGTGTACACTACCCACTTTTTCTGTGCATAACATCAACTAGCTGCTTACAGTGGAGCATGTTATTCTTGAACTTTCTGTACCTACTATATTCTAGTTATGAAATGTCAAGAATTAATGATTTAGTGGTCAGTTCTAGCTAAAATGGCCTCCATAGTTAATATTTTAGGAGAAGGTATTGTTAGACCAATGAGTACAAGAGAAATGGGATTAATTGGAAACCTCTGCTAATGAGACGGAACAGACATGGCAAGTTGAATGGTCTCCTTCTGTGCTGTATTCTAAGATTTCAATCATTCTAAGATTCTAATAATACCTTACTGAGAAGAAGTGATATATTTACTGTTAACAAGTTGAATCACATTATTGAATATCAAATTTACTGCTATAATCAGTAACAAAGATGTGAATACATGACTGGTAATTTAGTAAGTTGGAATCAGACTGTTTTATGAGAAGTTATCTCTATTCTAATCACTTGTACTGTTGAACACAGCTTGGCACTTTTATCGTGCGAAAATAGACAGGCATTTAGGCCTTCCTGACTCACATCTCTTTAATCAAAATATACTGATCCCAGAATGAGAGAAAATCAATACTGCAAAACAACGTTATTGTCAACCTAAAGCAATAGGTATTTTTACCCTTACAGAAACGCTCTCAATGGATCCAAGTTGCTCAGAGCACTCAATAACTGAAAGTAAAAGAAAACAGACATTGTACTTCACATATTATAGACACATGCTCCACATGCTGAAGGAAATTAATGCACCTGCTGTAAAAGAGCAGGGTACAGGCTGGATTTTAAGCAAAGAGTAACTCATTTTTTGTTTCTCCGAAATCTTTCCAACACCTACAAGATGCAAGGCATGAGTGTGAAAAGATATTTGTTCCCTACCTGGTAATTGTAGTTCCAACAATATTCAAGCAGTTCAACATTAGGATGAAGCAGTTCACTTAATTGGCACCTCATCCATCATTTTAAACATCTATCCCTTCCACCATGGTGCCTTGTGGCTTCAAACTCTACACCACTTACAAGATGTACTGCAGTGACTTGCCACAGCTCCTTTGTCAGCACCTTCTAAACTCTCAACCTTCACCACCTAGAAGAACAAGCTCTGCAAGCACATGGTAACATCTGCACCAGCAAGTTTTCATCCAAGTCACAAACCACCATGTCTTAGAAATGTATCACCATTCTTTATTAATGCTAGTTCAGGGGAGTGGAACTCCCTCCCTAACAGTGGTTTGAGTATTACAACATCACAGAGACTTTAGTAGTTCAAGAAAATCTCATCGTCACTGCCTCAAAGATAACTTCAATAAGTCAGCACTATCCATATTCCATAAACAAATAAAAAGGAATCAACATAATTAATGAAAGTGCAATATTGCATTTAAAATAGTCATGCATTATTATCAGTCTTTGAGCCCCATGCTTAATACTGTGCATTATAGACATTAACAATTCCCAACAATATGCTTGGAAAAACAACCCAAAGTGTTTCCAGGAACACAATAAGACAAAAATTGACACAATTATAAGGATGAAATACTCAAATGGAGGAACAACAGACCTTCTCATCTAACAGGCTGTGGGGCATTGTAACAAAGGGAATTGGAAGCATGTACAAATATGTTTTTTCTTTAACTCCTGGGTTGAATCTTAGAGGCTAGCAGAGGTTGCTTTGAGTGCAAGGAGGGTCAGTATTAAAACCCCAAAAAGTGCTCTTGTGTTTATAATCCTGTCTGCTTTTAGATTTAATTCTGGTGAGTTCCTCCTGAAGTCAGGTCAAATCAGTCATCAATATATTTGAATCTGCAATTAAATCAAGCTAATCCAGTTTATACACATTCAGCATATGGATTTCCCGAGCTGTGTGGAATTTGCCAGGGTCAGTCACATGACAGCCCATCGGAAAGGTTTGTTCAATGGAACTGACAAGCTGAAAAACCTTCCATGAAATAAATTGAATAGTAGTAGATCTGCCTAAATGAAAGGCTGGTTCTCTCACTCTCTTCTGAGAATGCGCTCTTATTACTTAACAGGTCATTTCACCTGTCTTTGACTTTGCAGACATTAAGTATGTAATGAAAAAGAATCAAAATAACTGCAGGTGCTTTAAATCATAAACAAAAATAGAAATTGCTCAGAAAAGCTGAGAGGTTCTGGCAACATCTGTGAGAAAAAAATGAATCAACATTTCAGGTCGAGTGACCCTTCCTTAGAACCATGAGACCATAAGGCACAGGAGTTGAAATTAGGCCATTCGGCCCATTGAATCTGCTCCACCAATTCAATCATGACTGATAGGTTATTCTACACCATTTTCCTGCTTTTTTCCCTGTAACCCTTGCTCCCCTTGGAAATGAAGAACTTATCTATTTCTGTTTTAAATATTCTCAATGACCTGGCTTCGCCAGCCTTCTGTGGCAATGAATTCCACAGATTCACCACTCTCTGGTTGCTGAAGATGTTTCTCCTTATCTCCATTCTAAAGGGTCTTCTCTTTACTCAAAGACTGGGCCCTTGGGTCCTCATCTCTCCTGCCAATGGAAATATCTTCCCAACATTCACTCTGTCCAGGTCATTCAGTATTGTGTAAGTTTCAATCAGACTCCCCCTATACCCACTCCACCAAACCCCCCTACCCCCCAATCCTTCTAAACACCATCAGGTATAGTCTCAGAGTCCTCAAATATTCCTCGTAGAGTAAGCCTTTCACTACTGGAATTATTCCCATGAAATTCCTCTGGATGCGCTCCAGGGCCAGTACATCCTTCCTAGGGTGCAGGGCCAAAATTGCTCACAACAGAGAACAGATGAATGTCATCTGAACAGAGATTTATAAAGCCTCAGAAGTACATCCTTGCTTCTATATTCTAGTCTCTCAAAAATAAATGCCATCATTGCATTTACCTTCCTAATTACTGACTCAACCTGCAGGTCTACCTTAAACAAAACCTGGACGAGGACTCCAAAGTCCCTTTGCCCTTCAGATTTCTGAATTTTGTCCCCATTTAGAAAATAGTCCATGCCTCGATTCTTCCTAGCGAAATGCATGACTTCACATTTGCCCATGTTATATCTCATCTGCCACTTGTTTTCTCACTCTCTTAATCTGTCTAAATCTTTCTACAGCCTCCCTGTCTCTTCAATACTACCTGCCCCTCCATCTATCTCTGCATCATCTACAAACTTAGCCAGAATGCCTGCAGTTCTTTCATCCAGGTCATTAATGTACAAAGTGAAAAGTTGTGGGGAAACGCTGACCCTCATGGAACACCACTAATTGCCAGCTTCCATCCTGAGAAGGACTCCTTTATCCACAGTCTCTGCATTCTACTAGACAGCCAATCTTCTATTCAGGCTAGTACCTTGCCTGTAACACCATGGGTGCTTACTTTACTCAGCAGCCTCTTGTGTGGCGCCTTATCAATGGCCTTCTGGAAATCCAGGTGGGTAACTCCACTGGCTCTCTTTGGTCTTACCTGTTCATTACCTCCTCAAGGAATTGCAATAGATTTGTCAGACATGACCTCCCCTTGTTGAAACCATGCTGACTTTGGCCTATTTTACAATGCACTTCCATGTATTCAGAAATCTCATCCTTCGCAATGGACTCTTATCAACGACAGATGTCAAGCTGATTGATCTATACTTTCCCATCTTTTGTCTTACTCCCCTCTTAAAGGGGGGGGTGGGGTTACATTAGTGATTTAACATTAGAACAGCTTTGTACTTCCTTGCTGTCAAATTGGGAACAGCTCTCACAGCTTTACCTTGGACTTTAGTGAAGAACAAAAGGAGCAGCATCATTAACAGCACCAAGATTACCGACAGCAACAACAGAACCAGCTCCTTCTCCTCAGTTAAATACAAGACCAGTCAGAAAAGATGGATATAGAGGTCCAGCTCAAAGAGGTAGGACTTCCAGCTCAGGATTTCAGAGCAGTGGATCAATTTTCTTGTTAGGTCTGAGCATCAGTGCCTCAGGGGGCTCAGGCTTTCACAGCTGGTCAGTGCTGTTAACTACAGCCTTCTGAAGCAATTCCTTGTGGAGCATAGGTATGCATTGGTAGCCACACAACTGTCAATCACTAAATGGCCCAGCTTACCAAGTTTCCTGCCTCTCCCTGGAACTGTGTTCTCTGCTTTCTGTATCTCCAGGATATAAAACAAAGGCAGGCATGAGAAATGAATTGTATGTAGAGCAGGGAAGAACAGCATTTGTGGGGTATAAGTAAGAGGATGACAAAGTGTTGGTTGCTCAAATAGAGAAATGAGAAGATGCCTTGTGTTAGCTTGAGGAATATTGTGCAGAGACGTTTTGGAAAGTCAGGATGTGGAGCTTGGAATTTGCAAGTGTAACACCATGTGCCTTCCTGCCTTTCAGGATCCTTGAATCTCTTGGATAAAGTCACAAAGTCTGTGACACCACAATGCTGTTGCTCATTTCCTCAGCCACTCTGTCTGCCTGCCTAAATTCTTCCTCCTCACAATTGGAAACATTACTTCACTTCAGTCCCTCAAATCCTGCAACAGCATCTCTGGATGACAGTCAGAGATGCAGAAAGGAGGTGGGAAAATAGGGGTGGGGAGTGGAAACATTCCTAGGTCTCCCTTCAATACTCAAGTTAAGTGAGTGAGCAAATACCTAGTGAATTGAGCATAATGTTGGAAAGTGTAAAATTGAACATTTTGGCAGAAAGAATAAAAATGCTTTCATTTAAATAGTGAGATTTTGCAGCAGGATCATGGTGTCTTCATGCATGGATCACTAAATGTTGTTATGCAGGTACAGGAAGTAATTAGGAAAGCTAATAAAATGGTCTCGTTATTGCAAGTGGAAAGTAATACCAAAATAGGGAAGTTATGCTTCAATTTTAAATTACACAGGCACCAGTGAGACCATATCTGGAGTACTAGGAACAGTATTCATAACCTTATTTAAGGAAGGATGTAAAATGTATCAGAAGCCGTTTAGCGAAGACTTACCTGGAATGAGAAGATTGTCTTATGAGGAAGGTTTGGACAGAATAATCTTGGATTAGGTAGAGTTTTAAGAGGTGGCTTAATTGAATCATAGGATCCTGAGGGCTCTTGACAGGGCAGACATGGAGAGGATGTTGCCTCTTTTGGGAGAATCGAGAACTTGGGGTCACTTAAAAATTAGGGGTTGCAAATTTGAAACTAAGATGAGATGAAACTTTTTCTCTCAGAGGGTCGTGAATCTTTCAAGCATTCTTCTTGCAAACGTGGCGGAAGTGTAGTCCTTGAATATTGTGAGGCGAAGATATTTTTGTTAAGCACGGGATGAAAGATTTTCAAAGATAAGTGAGAATTTAGATTTGAGGTTACAACTAGATCAGCCATGATAATGGCTGATTTAATTGTAACCTTAAACCTCACAGCAGAACAAGCTCCTTGCTTGTATGTCTGTATGTACCTGTAGTTGCAGAAGCATCAGGAAGCAATTATTGTTTTGTCAATCTGATTTCTGCCAGGGCTTCTCTAATTCTTCCATTCTCCATCACAGATCAGGAAGATCTGTAGTATGATATCCATATCAGAACCGAGTAGAGATGAGTGTTAAAACCAGCTTCAGGTACAAACATGTTGCCAATGTGATTCCCCCTGCACTCTCCTGCTAGTCTTTTTCCAGGGTGATGACGTGAGCTTGTACGAGGGGGCATAACTACGAGGGGTGATAGATTTAAGGTAGATGTCAGAGGCAGGTTCTTTACTCAGAGAGTGGAAAGATCACGGAATGTTCTACCTGCCAATGCAGTTAACTCAGCTACATGAGGGAGATTTAAACAATCCTTGGATAAGCACATGGATGATGGTGGGATTGTGTACGGGATGAGCTAAGGATAGTTCACAGGTCATTGAGGGTCAAAGATCCTGTTCTGCGCTGCTATGTTCTATGTTCTACATGCATTTTTGGAATACTAAACTTCTACCAAGTGTTAGGATGCTTGGCTGATATTTCTTCCATTATATGGTGAGAAGACTGATGTCATTGCTAGTCATCAAGATTCAATTATGGTTTAAATGGGAAGGAAATTATTATCTGAAGAGGAAACATGAGTACAAAGAAAGGATGGAGTATCTAGAGCTGGCATAGTCACAAGGAGATGAATGTTTTCTTTACCTGATGTAAACATAATTCTTTGATTCCCTTTCTCGAACTAAGTTAGATCAGATCATATCGAAATGCAGCATCCCATTTGACCCTGAACTAAGTTTTTGACGCAATATGGAATTTGCGCTAGGGACCCAAGACAATAGCTTAAGCCTTCCCAATATTTAACTGCCAAAATTTTCATATGCCCAATAAGATATTTGGCAATTTGGCAAAAATGAGTGAGTCAAAAGAAGTAATGGTGAGACAGAGCTGAGAGTCATTAGCATACAGGTGAACAATAATGTAGTCCTTTCAGATAGTGTCACTGGGGGATAGAATTGAGAAACAGGAGACTGCCAAGGATAAATCCTTCGGTGTGCAGATTATATCTGCAATAAATGCTGTTGGTTGTGAATCTTATCAGATCGAATGGATTGGTTGGAGAGACAATTAGAAGCAATGAGGAATTTGCAACAGCAACCAGTATATGATGGATGTCAGTTATAGGAAAGGGGGAAAATCTCAGATACAGTCACATAGATGGGTTAACTCCAGGAAAGGTGAAAGAGTTAGGCAACTAGTGCAGGAGCCTTCTGTGGCTATACCCATTTCAAACATGTATTTTGTCTTGGAAAATGTAGGGGGTGATGGATTCAGCCAAGTTTCTGGTATTGAGTCTTGCTCTAGTGCAATGAGGGGTACGTTGGGTTCAAAGAGATCAGTTGTGTTAAGGAACTCTCTAGTCTGAGGTACAGACAGATGTTTCTGTGGCCAGCAGCAAGAAATCAGAATAGTATATTGCTTCCCTTGTGCCAGGATCAAGGATGTCTCAGAGAGGTTGCAGAATGTTCTCAAGGGGGAGAGGGGCCAGCAAAAGGTCATTGCCCATATTGGAACGAACGACATAGGAAGGGAAAAGGTTGAGATTCTGAAAGGAGATTAGAGAGAGTTAGGCAGGCATTTAAAAAGGAGGTCCTCAAGAGTAGTAATATCTGTATTACTCCTGGTGCTATGAGCTAGTGAGGGCAGGAATAGGAGGATAGAACAGATGATTGCATGGCTGAGGAGCTGGTGCATGGGAGAAGGATTCACATTTTTGGATCATTGGAATCTCTTTTGGGGTAGAAGTGACCTGTACAAGAAGGACGGATTGCACCTAAATTGGAAGGGGACTAATATACTGGCAGGGGATTTGCTAGAGCTGCTCGGGAGGATTTAAACTAGTCAGGTGGGGGGGGGAACACCCAGGGAGATAGTGAGGAAAGAGATCAATCTGAGACTGGTATAGTTGAGAACAGGAGAGAGTCAAGCAGTCAGGGCAGGTAGGGACAAGGTATGACTAATAAATTAAACGGCATTTATTACAATGCAAGGGGCCGAAAAGGAAAAGCAGATAAATTCAGGGCATAGTGAGGAACATGGGACTGGGATATCATAGCAATTACAGAAACATGGCTCAAGGATGGGCAGGACTGGCAGCTTCATGTTCTAGGATACAAATGCTACAGGAAGGATAGAAAGGGGTCAAGAGAGATGGGGTAGTGGCATTTTTGAAAAGGGATAGCATTACAGCTATGCTGAGGGAGGATATTCCCAGAAATACATCCAGTGAAGTTATTTGGGTAGAACTGAGAAATAAGAAAGGGATGATCACCTTATTGGGATTGTATTATAGACCCCCTAATAGTCAGTGAGAAATTGGGAAACAAACTTGTAAGGAGATCTCAGCTATCTGTCAGAATAATAGAATGGTTATGGTAGAGGACTTTAACTTTCCAAACATAGACTGGGACTGCCATAGTGTTAAAGGCTTAGACGGAGAGGAATTTGTTAAGTGCGTACAAGAAAATTTTCTGATTCAGTATGTGGATGTACCTACTAGAGAAGGTGCAAAACTAGACCTACTCTTGGGAAATAAGGCAGGGCAGGTGACTGAGGTATCAGTGGGAGAACACTTTGGGGCCAGCAACCATAATTCTATTAGATTAAAAATAGTGATGGAAAAGGATAGATCAGATCTAAAAGTTGAAGTTCTAAATTGGAGAAAGACCAATTTTGACAGTGTTAGGCAAGAACTTTCAAAAGCTGATTGTGGGCAGATGTCCACAGGTAAAGGGACGGCTAGAAAATGGGAATCCTTCAGAAATGATAAAATGAGAATCCAGAGAAAGTATATTCCTGTCAGGGTGAAAGGAAAGGCTGGTAGGTATAGGGAATTCTGGATGAGTAAAGAAATTGAGGGTTTGGTTAAGAAAAAGAAGGAAGCATAAGTCAGGTATAGACAGGATAGATCTAGTGAATTCTTAGAAGAGTATAAAGGCAGTAGGAATATATTTAAGAGGGAAGTCAGGACGGCAAAAAGGGGTCATGAAATAGCTTTGGCAAATAGAGTTAAGGAAAATCCAAAGGGTTTTTACAAATACATTAAGGGCAAAAGGGTAACTGGGTAGAGAATAAGGTCCCTCAAAGATCAGCAAGGCAGCCTTTGTGTGGAGCCGCAGAAAATGGGGGAGATACTAAATAAGAATTTTGCATCAGTATTTACTATGGAAAAGGATATGGAACTATAGAAAGTAGTGAAATAGATGGTGACACCTTGCAAAATGTCCATATTACAGAGGAGGAAGTGCTGGATATCTTGAAACACATATCTTGGGGGAGCATGGTGGCACAGTGGTTAGCACTGCTGCCTCACAGCACCAGAGACCCAGTTCAATTCCCGCCTCAGGCGACTCACTGTGTGGAGTTTGCACATTCTCCCAGTGTCTGCGTGGGTTTCCTCTGGGTGCTCCGGTTTCTTCTCACAGTCCAAAACAAATGTGCAGGTTAGGTGAATTGGCCTTGCTAAATTGCCTGTAGTGTTAGGTGAAGGGGTAAATGTAGGGGAATGGGTCTGGGTGGATTGCGCTTCGGCGGATCGATGTGGACCTGTTGGACCGAAGGGCCTGTTTCCACAGTGTAAGTAATCTAAGTAATCTAAAATCTAAATCTAAACAAAGGTGAATAAATCCCCAGAACCTGATCAGATGTACCCTGTGGGAAGCTAGAGAAGTGATTGCTGGGCCTCTTATTGAGACATTTGTATCATCGATAGTCACAGGTGAGGTGTCGGAAAACTGGAGATTGGCTAACGTGGTGCCACTCTTTAAGAAGGGTAGTAAGGACAAGCCAGGGAATGATAGACCATTGAGCCTGATGTCGGTGGTCATTTACATAAATATTTGGATTCGAACAGAAGAAGTACAGTTAGTAAGTTTGCAGATGACACCAAAATTGGACAGTGAAGAAGGTTACCGCAGATTACAACAGGATCTTGATCAGATGGGCCAATGGGCCAAGAAGTGGCAGATGGAGTTTAATTCAGATAAGTGCGAGGTGCTGCATTTTGGGAAAGCAAGTCTTAGCAGGATGTCCTAGAGCTAGGAGTACTGACCTCCATCATCTTTCTTGGTGCAAGCTATGACTCCAACCAGCAGACAGCATTGATTCAAGCCCTTGTGAGGGCTCCTTGATGTAGCACTTAGTCAAATGCAGTTTTTATGCCAAGGGCAATCATTTTCACCTCACCTGTGGCATTCAGCTCTTATATCCAACTTTGAACTAAGGCTCAAATGAGGTCAGGAGCTGAGTGGCCCTTGCAGAATCCCAAGAACTTTTGCCAATGATTTTAAGGGTTTTTGGATACAATTTGTTTCTTAAACACTCAACCTAAGCACACAGTTTCTTTCCTCCAGTGTGCCATACAAAATTCTGTTATACCCAACTTAGGGTCCAACAAACTTTTCCAGGATATTTTGATTTACTTTCAAACTTGAACAATATTTTTTCCAAATTCTTAGATTTCCTTTTAGGTTTCACTTCCCTGTCAATTTGCATTCCTTTATTTTTTAAAAAATATTTTTAAATACGTCTTAACTCTAACAATCTGTTAAATCATTTAAGAATCCAATAAATACTGATACTTCCTTCCTGTCTTTGGTTTACATTTTCTCACCCCCTCAACTGTGCTGATTCTATTCACAAGCTTGTTTGCAATGTAACACATTTATAACACCAATTATTTGTGCTCTTTTTTCAAATGGTGACTGATTTGTTCTTCATCTTTCAGCTTTTTCTGTGTTATTTTCAATATTCTGGCATTTATTTAAAAATAAATTGTGGGCTTACTAATTAAAATTGTGAATTCAGTACAGTTTTACAGGCAATATTGTACCGTGGGCCTCATTTTCCAGGATTGACATTAAGTCTGCTTTAACATCATACAGAGTTGTCAGAGTCAAAGAACATACATTATTTCCACTAGACCAGGGTAAAATTGATACAAATTACAATGAGAAAGAACACCAGTCACCCAACCCTTACAAATAATAACTGAGTTTAAGTATTGTCTAAGGGGAAAATATCATATTGTAGAATTCAAAATGTGCCAACATTTACTAAGTAAAATAAAATCTGATCTTATTTGGATTCAAGAGATACAGGTCATGAGCATGTGATTCTATTCTGCTCCAGACGAGGGAGCAAGAGGCTCCTTTGAAAGATAACCTTGGTTTGCAAACTCGGTGATTTTTGAACTGACAGCCCAGATTTTCTGCAAAACTGATGGTGTGCTGTTATATATCCGAAAACGGTACAGCAATTTCAGCTGGGGGATATATTGTGACTAAAATCCAAATATTCAAAAATTTCAGAGAATTGTACCACATTGGTGTTAAAACCTGCATCTTGCAGTTGATGCATATTGAAATGCACTAAATCACATGAAGTTGTTTGTTTATGCACTAAAGAACTAAATTCATCGTAGAAAGTTAAGCTTTGTCCATTCTACCATAAATACCCTTTCAACAATTCGATACATGCACGTACTATTGTCAACAAGTTGACACTAAAAATTAACAATTATAAATGTGGACTCTCATTCCTCCATAGTTTAATTATTATTGGAATTGCTAAAATATAAAGCTTAAAATATAATTTTCATTTGTCCTGTCTCTTGTTCTCTCTTAATCCAGTTTTAATTCTATTTCTCTTAACGTTAATTGACATTGAATTCACCCACTCCAATTTACATTTCCTTCTCAGTCTTTAAACTGCTCATTTAACAATTCTTCAATCTGAATGGTTGGTTTCACTGTTCACTCAGATCACAAATGTCTTGTTTCTCTCACTGTCAAGTTATTAGCTTGCATATTCAGCAATTTGATCCACAAAAAAATCTAAACGTGGAAGGGCAAATTGACCTGACAACAGAAGGACTGCTACAGAAAAATTTGTCTGTCATTCAATCTTGTGCTCAAGAGTCTGATGGCAATGAACCACAGAAGCATGGTGAAGAGGTGTTTTCCCTCATGTCCAGGAAGATGTAAACACAATGAATATTAGAAGAATAAATCTTTCCAAGAAAGTCTCTTTGTTTATCATTAAATCCACCAGCTTAAACTTTATTCCAACTATAATAGTACACTGTGGCATAGTGTGTGCTGTCTTCAAGATACACTGCAACAACAGTGGTGATCTCTGACAGCATCTTCCAACCTTTCAATATCTGCCAATTAAAAACATAAGGGGAGAAGGTACATGGGAACACCACTACGTCTTATTTCCTTTAATGTCCCATGCCATCTGACTTTGCATAAAAACAATGTTCCTTCAGGAATACTATGACCATTTGGAGCTGTAATTCAAAATATGACAATGGAAGTTCGAAACTCAGTTCTGCAACTGAGAACCCACTTGCCCAGGTCAACAGAACAAAATGTTTTGTTTGAACACAGACAGTTTTTACAAAAATACTTCAAGGGCAAGGACTTTGAATACCTTGTTCAACAGTTACATAAGACATTTTTGACAATGGCTTTTAGCAGGCTTCTTGAAAATTTAAATGAACCAACGCACTTTTTAAATATATTTATGTCTACCTTGAACAATTTTAGAAGGGACACCTAAGTTCTAACCAAAGATGTTCCAGTGCCATATCAAAAAGGGTACTGCAACTTTCCAAAGGATTCCATTCTTACCCGGTCTAATCTGCATACGCTGTGTTCCCGCATCTGGAGAACAAAATTCAGACATGGACTGGAAACCACTGCTACCTTCTGTGGGAAGTTACCTCTGTGAATAATGTGTGGAAATTGGAACCCTCTTCCAATCCCCATTCCTACCCATTTGAGAATGGGACTTCTGGATCTCAGCTTCTATCATGATTTTCACAATCTTCCATTATAATGAAAATTCCAGTTATTCTATTAATCACATCCTTACATGATCAACTGTAATGCAGGCTGGTGCAAGAAAGAGTCACTGTATAGGCATTCCAGAATGAAAGCTAAAAAGCTCCTAAAACATCTTGGTCAGTATCAAAAAAAATCCTGTGCTTACAGCAGTCTTAATTCTGGATAAAGTAAGCAAAAGACAACAAAAAACATTTATGGAATTAATTACCCCTTTGTCTTTATTCAAACCTTCAAACAGAGTAATTTGTTCAGTCTCTGCCACACAGGGAACAAATTCCTTACTCTGAAGTTTAGTATTAAACACTCTGTTTATATCAATATATCTCTTTTCCTAACTTATTTTGTGAAGGTAATTTATTGTTAGGTGAAGTAGGGTCTCAAGTCTGATTGTTGAATCATATAATCCCAGTGAGGCAGGAGTGTAGAGATGTGTTTCACAGAATCATAGAATCCCTACAGAAGCAGGCCATTTGACCCATCAGGTCTACACTGACCCTCCAAAGGGCATTCAAACCCCTCCACCATATTCCTATAACCCTGCATTTCCCATGGCTAATCCACCTATCCTGCTCATCCCTAGACACAACAGCCAATTTGGCATGGCTAATCCACCTAATCTGCACATCTTTGGACTGTGGGAGGAAACCAGAGCACTTGCAGGAAACACAAGCAGACATGGGGAGAATGTGCAAACTCTACACAAACAGTCACCTGAGGCGAGAATCAAACACAGGTGGTTGCAATGCTAACTACTTAGCCACCATGATTCCCCCGGTGTGCTGGGCTGGAGAAGTAGAAAAACATCACTCAGACATCCTATCACTGATCACTTTTGAGAAACTATTTCTGAAAAATGTGGCTGTATGCTAAAGACAGAATTGAGCATTACTGCAACATTACTGCTGATAAAATAAAAAAGCAGTCATTTCTAAACCAAAGTAGTCCAGCATTGTTTCTGTCCAGGCATATTTAAAATTTCATCTTAGCAGCTGAAACAATCCACAACATTTTAAAATAACTGAAAACAATCCACAAGAGTTTTTGTTTAAAGTCAATTTGTCCCATCACTATAAAAAAAGTAATTCAGGACCTGGATTGGATGCACATCTTTGTCAAAAACTAATCATTTCTTCCTTGGGCTATGACCTACTGATTTGCTCCGTTTTGCTAAAATCCATCTATTATTTTATCAAATTTAACAAATGAACCAACAGAGGCAAAGAATTACATGGAGGCAATCAGTAAATAAAAAATAGAACCGAGTTGCTGAAACTCATCCTTGCTTGTTCACACTGAATAAAATGTTTAGATTCCCTACAGTGTGGAAACAGGTCCTTTGGTCCAAAAAGTCCATATTGACTCTGAAGAGTAACCCACTCAGACTCATTCCCCTCCCCTATACTTATCCCTGACTAATGCACCTAACATTATGGATAAGTTAGCACGGCCAATTCACCTGACCTGCATATCTTTGGATTGTAGGAGAAAACTGGAGCACCCTGAGGAAACCCACACAGACACAGGGAGAACATGCAACCTCCACACGGACAGTCACCTGAGGTGGGAAATGAACCCTAGGTCCCTGGTGCTGTGAGGCAGCAGTACGAACCACTGAGCCACCGTGTATGATTAGTTTGACGGAGATGCTCACCAGCAGTTCTCAATTTGGGAATTACATATTTTGGGATACAGCAATGGAAGCCAGAAGAAACATCCCATCTACATTTGTTTAATGACTATTTAAGACAATTAATGAATTTGTGGTCAACTAGTCAAGAGGACAGATTTGTATTTTCTTTCCATCAGCCAGGTTTGACATACTGTCAGGACAACAGAGGAGGCAGTAACATCATGGAAAGTAATGTGCAAAGGCATGACAGAGGCAAAAAAAAATTGAGAGAAGAATGTAGTATGGCCCTTACTGTGTTGGCAACACAATGATGCAGAATTCCCAGCTGCAGCTAATTACCAAAGCACATTGAATAAATAGGATTTGATTCCAGCCAAAATAAACACACAAGATTCTGGCAACATGCTGGAAACATCATCTGAGAAAGAAATTGACAGGCTAACATCCACAGTACATGTCCCTTTAAGGCCACAATTTCCTATCTCTCCTTCTTTTCCTTAATTTTTAATTTTCTTAAGAACATTTAAGAGATTTCTCAGTCTTAAAGTTGTGCTATTAAGCCTTTGCTACTGTTAATCTTTCTTTTGGAAAAGTTTGTAAATCTCCTGATTAATTGTCACTCTAAGCTTTTTAGTACAAATGCTCCCCCCATTTCATTTTTACCTTGCCACACGTTTCTACATTTAGTTAACAGAAGTATCCTTTGTATCTTTGCACTTTTCATAATGTTTCTTTTATAGAGATTGGAGAGAGATGGGCATGTCAGGTGGTATCTACAATCCAATGCTAATTAAATAATAATTCAAGAGGAAATGACATCAAGGTTCTCCAAGTTTGGTCCAACTGGAACTGAGCTTTGCTAGACCAAAGACAAACTCCAGGGCAGCAAGACAGGAAGGTCCAGATTCTTACCCTTCGCACTATAATCTTCACAAATGCATTTCATTGCCTTGCCAACTTTCCATTCTCCAGAGTTTCACCAGCATCATATGCAAACACAAGTCGAACTTGGTTCAATAATACAGACAATGAGCAAAACTAACGTCATTTACAAAATAGCGTGCAAGGACTGTAACAAACACTACATTGGACAAACAGGCAGAAAACTGGCCATCAGGATGCATGAAAACCAACTAGCCACAAAAAGATATGACCCTCTCTCACTAGTATCTTCACATACGGATGAGGAAGGACACCACTTCGACTGGGACAATACATCCATCCTAGGACAAGCCAAACAAAGATATGTACGAGAATTCCTAGAAGCATGGCATTCCAATCAAAACTCTATCGACAAACACATCGAGTGAGACACCACCTATCACCTCCTGAGAAAAGGAACAGGAAGTGACTTCACCACAGGAAATCATGTCACCACCCCAAGAAACCCAAACATATAAATAGAAAGCAGGAATTTTCAGCATTGCTTTGCATGAGGTCTACTGAAGATGTTATCTAGTAAGGTAATGAAACATCTGGAAATGAATCTTTCAGCTCAGTGAGCAAACTTACATCCAAAACCTTAACCTGAGCTACAAATCTTCTCAAAACTTGGTTCAATAACTTTTCAAGTTCATTGGCTTGGAGTTAATTACTGCCAAACATCCAAATGACCAACATAGTAATATTAATGATGTAGTGGCCACTCCAATGAGGTTTTGCCTCTGTGGCAGAGGATGAGATGCAGATAGGATGCTTGCTCTTGACTATTGGGCCTGAAATATGCTTGACAGCCATCCTCATCATGGTACCTCCAAGGTGTACTGCACTGTCACTGTCGGGCAGACTCTGTCACAAAATTAGACAATAAGGTTGAGTCTGGCATGCATCCTCTGCATGTCAATGCACTATTTCTGTATCTACAGAATAATGCACCACATAGCTTTCATTGAGGTTGGGAAATTGATGAGTTTAAGCTCTTTTTCAACAACTGAGTTCAAGTGCATAAAATACAGTGGTATTATGGCAGCATGAGGTGACTCCACTGTCCATTCTCATGATTTTACATTGCCTCAGAGAATACTGACATTTAAGCACATATTCTCTAGGTATTGTTCTGAGGCTCTGCACCTCCAGCCTGCCCAGCAGGCCAAGTCTGTCCTCCATCCTCAGAGCAGCACTGGCCATAGCTAACTCTACCTCCCCTGAGTATCATATCCTTCAGCCTGTGTACTGGCCAAGCAAGTTTAAGTGCTCCCATTAGGGAAAGACACATGTTCTAAGGCGCCTTCCTCCTTCAAGACCTGGACTCCAGTCCCTATGTAGTTGACTGATAGCAAGATATTAGAAAAAATGATAAGAGTATGACAGTAAATAGATATTTCTGCTGCTGAAAATAATAACACAACCTAACCCTTGAAGTCCAGGTTTCATTCTTGCTTCCCTCCAATTCCCAAGTAGGTGCTCAGACCTGCTCATATTAGTTCAAGAGGGGTCTAACAAGGTTGTTAACTGCAGCATCACTTCTGCATCCTTGTATACCAGCCCTCTAGATATAAAAGTGAGACCTCCTAATATATGCTTTTATAATTCATTTGAAATCAGAGATTTTATCCTCTCAAACTTCTAGAGACTTTTTATTAATCATCTTCTAACTTAATTGTCTTCCAAGGATAAAATTTGTACACGGAGCTTATGGCACTGCCCATTTGTTGAAAAGCTGAGTCTGAAACTTCCTTAACAGCTCTGAAAGCCACAGTGGACTTTATGATCATCTTCAGTTGTCCGAAGTTGTGGCTTCTACTCCTCTGCAGGTTCCTTCCTTCTAGGTGTAGATGACCAATAAGAGAGCAATTCTCTCACTCCAGCAACACCACCCAAAACAGTCATCAGTGTTGGAATGCAATTGGTTTCCAAGCAGGATCATCTCAGGGGACCAGATTCAATGGTAAGTCAGGTGGCTATACTGAGACCAGTAAGAGGGTAGATGGGCAAATTTGAAGGTCAACAGGGTAAGTTCAAGGAAAATTGATTTTTCTTGCCAGGTAAGGTAGCTTTCCATTGAGCACTAGATGCCTAATCAAGTTGAAGGCCTGCTCCACCAAAACTCATAGCAGTCATGCCATCTGGTACAGACACACCCTTCAAATATGAAATGCCAGTGATGAGAGAGGACAACCTTAAGTGGTTAGTACCCTGCCCCTGGTAAAATATTGGAGATGGGGGATGCAGGGGAAAGTAGGTAACAGACAAAATATGCCCCCAGCACACCCCCAGATTTTATATCTCCACTGCTTCCCTAATACACTCAGCCTATCAGATAAAAATTTCAGCCTGTGACTTTTCAGATCTCTTGCTGTATTGTCATGCTTGTCAGCTTCCATGGTAAATCAAGGTAATTATAATTCTTCCAATTTACTGTAATTGATTGAGAGTTTAGATTGTGTGTCTCCTAGTACTTCCATTCCTAATCTTAAATTTTATTTGTTATAAATTCAGAGGACATTATATTTCATTTTAAACTCCTTGATAATCTGTTTTGGCAATTCCACTTTGCTTTTGCTTTTCTCATTTTTTAATGAATTCTGTCCAAATGTCTTTAAATTCAGTTTTGTCATAATTTCCTTGATGGTGTAAACCATTTTAGTTTCAATTTTCACTGTTCTCTCATTGATCCATGATGTATCATTATTAGCCACTACAAGACATTGCTGAATTTGTCACTCTCTTACTTCTGAGTCACAAATCCCATTCCAATGCATGAGCACAAAAAATACAGACTGCCACTGCAGTGCAGTAGTAAGGATTACTGCTATTTGCCGTCTGTTGGACAAGTCATTATAAGGCTCCATCTGCCTGTCTGTGTGGATCCAAAGGTTTCTATGATACTGATCTGAAAAAGCGCAGCGCAGCTAGCTCTGGTGTTCTGGCCAATATTTATTCCACAATCAACAAAAGCAGACTAACTAGTCATTATCACATTGCAATTTGGTGGAGTTTGCTGTATACCAATTAACAATTGCGTTTTATTGTGACTGTATTTCAAAAGTACAAAGTTAAAAATCACACAACACCAGGTCCAACAGGTTTATTTGAAATCACTAACTTTCAAAGCGCTGCTTTTTCATCAGGTGGTTGTGAAGCAGGACCACAAGACACAGAATTTATAGCAAAATACTACAGGGATACAATGATACATTGAACGAACCTAGGTTAAGTCTTTCGTCTTTCAGAATGGATTTGCTGGTTTTAATTCTTTAATATGTAAATCCCAGAACTTCTTTTAAATCACATTCTCAAGATAATTTAAGGTTTCATAACAAAAGGTCAAAAGGTGACATCTCAGCTCAGACAAAGCCTTAAAAGATGCAAATCAGGCCAATCTTGAGTCAGATTGGTTCTAGTTCCAAAGTGGAATTTACAAATATTATATGGATTCACTGCCTGCATTGACTGCTCGCAGGTTCTGCATTTTTCAAAATAGAATGTATCTGCAAATATAAATTCACCTCATAAACTTATGTGTGTGCGCGTGTGCAGGAGAGAGGGACAGAGTGAGTGTGTGCATTTGAGTGTGAGTGCATGCGAGAGACTGTGTTTGTGTGTGCGCAAACTTGGTAAAGTGTGTGTGTGATGGAGCATAAGCCTATGAGAGGGTGTGCACGTGGGTGTGAGTGTGGAAGGTATATGTGTGTGCATATGAGAGACAACTTGTGTATGAGAGAGGGTCTGCATGTGTGAGTGTGTATGTGTGAGTGAGAGAGAGATAGTGTATCCTGTATAGTGCAATGGGGTCACCTGTAGCGTGACATGAACAACTCTTACATACTCTCACACTCATGCTGAACCCCTCTCATACACAAGCTCTCTCATATGCACACACATACACCTCCCACACTCACATCCACGCACACACCCTCTTGTGGGTTATACTCCATCACACTCACACAAACACACTTTACCAAGTTTGCACACAGGCAAACACACACTCTTTCACGTGCACTCACACTCACATGCACACACTCACTCTGTACCTCTCGCCTGCACACGTGCACACACAAAAGTTTATGGGATGAATTTGTATTTGCAGAATTATATTTGCAAGTACATTCTATTATGCTCAAAAAATGCAGTACCTGCAAACAGTCAATGCAGGCAGTGAATCCATATAATATTTGAAATTTCCACTTAGGAAACAGAACCAGTCTGACTCAAGATTGGCCTGACTCACACCTTTAAGGCTTATCTGAGCTGAAATGTCACTTTTTGATATGAAACCTTAAATTATCTTGAGAATGTGACTTAAAAGTTATTTTGGGATTTACATAATAAAGAACCAAACCCAGCAAATTCATTCTAAAAGATGAAAGACTAAACAATCTAGGTTTGTTTAATGTATCATTGTATTACCGTAGTCTTTTACTATAAATTCTATGTCTTATGGCCCTGCCTCACAATCATCTGACAAAGAAGCAGCGCTTCAAAACCTACTGCTTCCAAATAAACCTGTTAGTATATAAACTGGTGTTGTGTGATTTTTAACTTTGTCTACCGCAGTCCAACACCAGTTCCTCCACATCAGGACTTCAAAGTTCTTAATTGGCTGGAAAGTATTTTGATGTCTAATGGCTGTGAAAAGCTCGAAAAAGATGCAAATCCTTATACGTTGAAAAAAAAAGTGCATTTCTGTAGAACTCTATGAATAACTGTCTTAACTACTTTGTATTGCTGCTCAATCCTTTTAACTGTCAAAGGATAAGGTTAAGAATAATTCCTTAGGTGAGGTAGCCATGGTTAAAATTACCTGTGGAAACTCTACACCAGCAGGAGAGTTAAAAATGGAACTGGAAATGTAAATAAATGCTCACTTCTGTGCATATCCCAATTTTTAAGGAAAACACCTTTGTAACCTTACAAGAATTACGTCTGAAGTTGAAATGAAACTCAGCTTAAAAAATAAAAATACAAGGGCATAATTTTTTTTTACCTCAATTTTGGCATTGCCATCAATTTTGCATCGAAAATGAGATATTTCAGAAATTTACACAGAGAATTCTTGTGACCAATTTCTTTGGTGGAATGTTATCAAACCTGGAAAATTAAATTTTTTTTCAAAAATATATGCTAAATTTATTTTATCTAGTTTTATCTTCTGAGATAGTACAAAATCAACTCATCAGTACCAAAATTGAAAGATTTTGGTATTATATCACTACTATTAGGGCTTATTTTTCCAAGCATTTTCAAAGTTTACAGAAAACAATCCCATTGGAACTGAACATTAAAATTCAAGTCAACATCAGGAAACAGCCATGTAACATTTCAGCTTTATAATTGATAATCTAATAAAAATAAATGGTGCATTATTGTTGTGTTCTTTATTGTCAGGCTATAAATTAGATGAAATCGGCTGGCAGCTATAGCGTTTTGGAAATTTATTCAACTAACAAGTACTATAAAGTTATGGCTTCAATGATTGCTCTCCTTGTCATTTCATTTCAAGGTTCCTTTTGCATCCAAGTTTCCAAGTTCAGTAGGAAAGAGAAAATAATAGCACACAACCAATTTAGCCATTTTTCCACTAATTATGCAAACAGTTGGCAGTGAAAAGATTGAAAGTCATGAAAAACATTGTTTTACCTACTAACTTATTAAGACTGATATGCACCATATAGCAGTATAAATAAATATAAACTGAACAATGTAATTCCCAATTACTACAATTATAGGAAAATTTAGTAATCAAACTTGTAAAGGTAGTGGTAATTTATGTTTTACTTACTTCACTTATAGGATGTTTATTTGTTACTCATCCATAACTAGCCTGGAACTGAGTGATATGGTATGCCATTTCAGAGGGTAATTAATAGTCACAGTGCTATTAATCACATGTAAGCCATCCATGTAAAGACAGCAATTTTTTTTCCTAAAGGACTTCAAGAGAGCAGATAGGTTTTTACAACAATCGATAATAGTTTCATGATCATCATCACTGAGGCTAACTTTCAATGCCAGATTTACTAACTGAATTCAAATTGTACCAATTACCATGGTCGAAGTTGAATCCATATCTCCAGAGCAGGAGCCTGTGTCACTGGATTACTAGTCCAGTGAAATGTAAATGTTATTGCTCATGTTACCAGAATTCCAGATTAATGCTGTAGATGCAAATGTTTAAAGACATCCACCGTAGGTGAAGAAATTTAAACACAGTTTACAAAATTACTGTATTGTTGTAGAAACCTGTCTAAGTTCACTCCGATCGATACTTGGCCTGTCATATAAAAGATTCACAATCCATGGCCATTCAATTGTGCCAAACTGGTCCAGAAAGGTTGCACAAGAATAAAACCAGATAGACCAATGTCAACTTATTCACCAAAAATAATAAAAACTCACCCAGTTCAACTAATCCTGCAAAGTCCACCTCATTAATATCTGGGAACATGCCTACATTAGGACAGCCCACCCATAAACTTGACAAATCTGACATTCTTTCTTACAGAATCATATTATACAGCCAATGCCCCCAACTTTTCCATCTCTGTTCCTGCATATCTTCTGTTCCATCATCAGGACAAAGGCGGCACAGCACTATAGAGTCAGGAGGAATAGCTCTGGAAGTCTTTGATATTGGCTCTAGACTCAAATGAAATCTCACTGCATCAGGTAACATATTGGCAAGGAAACCTCTTGCTGATTACCATCAACTATCCTGTCTCATGTTCAGCATCACTTACCATAAGCACTAAAGAAAGAAAGGTCACAGAACATACTCTCATTCAACTTTAACGCCAATAGCAGGATGTTGCAGACACTGAAATAACTTAGCAAGCTGACGAATGCAAGAGGAATGAACAACAAATGCTGTCTTGCTATGAAAAAGATAAGGGAAAAAAAAATCTTTCTCTCTACTCCTATCAAACCAAGAGATCATATGGGATGCAGACAATGCCTGCCTGGAACAACAAGAAAATCCAAATCAAGAGGTGCCCACATTGTTACGCTACAACACGGAACTCCACACATGCGAAGAACTAGAAGAAACATTTTATATTTGGACAGAGCTAAGAATACCCATAGAAAATTAATTGGATTAAAGTTTTGCAGTCCAAACACATCAAGTCATAAATGACAATTAAGCAACAGAAGTTTCACAAATATCCCCACCCTAATGATGGTGGATCCAAACATATTTGAGCAAAACGCATGTTTGAACCCATATCTTGAGACAGAAGTCCAGGGTGCTGGAGAAAGCAGCGTTATTTAGCCCTGACAACAGCTAAGCTGTTGTACAAACAAACTGTGCTCCAGACCAAGCAAAGTGCCTTGCTAAGCTATTTCAGTCAGCTGAAACACTCATCTATTCAACTGCATGGAAAATGGCCCAGCCACATCCCATGGACAAAAAGCAGAATAAATCGAAATACTGCCCCATCAGTACATTGTCAATCATGAGCAAAACTGATGCACAGGGTCATTGATAGTGCTATCAAATGGCATTTACTCAGCAAAAGCCTACCAAATGAAGCTCAGTTTGGGTACTGTCAGGGAAACACTAATACAGACCTCATTGTTAAATTGATTCAAATATAAACAAAGTAATGAATTCCAGAAATAAGGTGAGAGAGTGACTGCTCATGACATCATGGCAGCATACCACCAAGTGTGGCATCAAGGAGCTCCAGAATAACTGAAGTCAATGGGAATCAAACAGAAATTCTTCACAGTTTAGAGTCACAGCTGGCACAAAGGAAGATCTTAGTATTTGTTTATTAGACTTACAGTGTGGAAACAGGCCCTTCAGCCCAACAAGTCCACACCGACCCGCCGAAGCGAAACCCACCCATACCCCTACATTTACCCCTTACCTAACACTACGGGCAATTTAGCATGGTCAATTCACCTGACCCGCACATCTTTGGACTGTGGGAGGAAACCGGAGCACCCGGAGGAAACCCACGCTGACACGGGGAGAACGTGCAAACTCCACACAGTCAGTCGCCTGAGTCGGGAATTGAACCCGGGTCTCCAGCGCTGTGAGGCAGCAGTGCTAACCACTGTGCCACCGTGCCACCCCAAGGCCAATTATCTTCCGACTTTCCCACAGGACATCCTCAGTGTATGTTTTAGCACCCATCATTTTCAGCTCCGTTATCTTTCCTCCAACTTAAGTTCAGAAGCAGGGACATTTGCTAATGGTTCCATCGTGTTCAGTATCATTTGCAACCCATCACATACTGAAGTCGTCCATGTCAACAAGCAGAAAAATGTGGACAGTATTCAGGTCTGGGCAGTTAAGTGGCAATTAACATTCAACTTAATACATGTCAAACAATGACCAACTCCAACAGGATAGAATCTAACCATGTGCAAATCTTCAAGCAAAGGCTTCAAAAAAGAACTGGATAAATATCTTAACAGAAGAAGCTTGCAGAACAATGGAGAAATGGCAGGCGAGTGAGACTAAAGCATTGGGCCAGCACACCTGCACTCAACTGGCAAAAATAGCCTCCTTCAATACTGTAACCATTCTAAAGTTCTATAAAATTCAGTGGGATTACCATCACTGAATCCTCCAACAACAATATCCTCCAGGTTGCCACTGACTTGAAATTTTACTGATTGAACATATAAATACGTGGATAAAACAGCAAGTTACAAGTTGGAAATTCTGCAGCAAGTATCATCTTCTGACTTCCTCAAGTCTGTAATCCAGAATGCACCAATCAGGATTGTGATGGAATATTCTCCATTTGCTTGGCTGACTGCAGCTCCAACATCGCTCAAGAAGTTTGATGTTATCCAGGTCAAAGCAAACTGTTTGGTCAGTACCTGGTGCACCATTTAAGTATTCACTCCCTTTACCACTACCACACATCGGCAGCAATATCATCTACAAAATACACAGCAGCAGCTTGGTGAGACTAATTAAAAGACACATTCTAAACATTCCTCCTCCATCACTTAGAAGAACAAGGATGGTAGGCACAAAGGAATACCACAATAGAAACAATTGCCAACTTTGAATTATGTCACCATTTGTTCACATTACCTGGACACTAGCATTGTGAGTGCACCTGCACCACATAAACTGTATTGTTTCAAGATGTTAGCCACTACCACCTTCTGAAGGGCAAAATGGAAATCAGTACTTTTGTAACGCTTGCCAACAATGCTCAAATCCCATGGATAAATAACATCTCTTTTTGCTGCAAGCAGTAACTGACAGTAATGTAGCATGTCCTGTTATGTTAATATTTAATTGGAAAAGATTATGCATCAGATGATAAACTTTACATAAAAGGAATTTACAATGTCAAGCATCAGATATTATCTCATTAAATTTCTATTTTCATCACAATTTTCACTAATAATGTATTTAAACACTTAAAACTATATGAATGTATTTGAGAAACTACCTTAATGAAGAAAAATGGTAAAATTGATATTTATCATTGTGTCATTTGAACTAACAGTTTCTGTACTAAAAACTCTGAATTAATAATTTTTTTTGTTTAAAAGTCTTTCAGATATTCCTGATTAATAGTATAATTTGTGCTGTTGCAATATAAATAGGTGAGAAGATGATACAATCTTGACATGATGCATTAATATCATCTCTCACCACTGATCTGACTCTTTGTAAGGCATTTAGATCAATTAACGTCAACAGTGGCTTTTTAATTTTTAACATTTTTGATTATCTAACTGATCTGGTTAACAACAGTAGTCACCTTATTTGTTATATTGACTGAATGAACCACTATCACATTTCCACTATACTGACATGTTATTTTCATCATACTGAAATGATATTGTATTTTCAGCACATTCTGCAATTTAAGTTAGCCACCAAGTGAGAACCTTGTAACTACTGCATTTAATCTGACCTCATTACAAAAGACCCTGTTACAACATAATTCATCTCAATTATTTACTCATTTGCTTAAATCTTGAAAAAATTCCCTAAGCAGACATATTTTATGAGCTTGGTCTGCTCCATGGCAAGTTTATTGATTTGAGAGCATGGCACCTGTAATTGTTTTAGTCAAAGTCAAATATTGGTGACTTTTAAAATCAAAATACTAACTATTCTGATAATATCAATAGCAAATACAATCAAAACTAAGATACAATTAAGACAATTACTTCTTGTATTTATCCAAATTATTCGTTGAAGGTGTCATCAACAGTCCTATCAAGCAGCAGCTGCTTACCAAGAACTTACCCAGTGACACTTAATTTGGGTTTTTTCACAGCCTTGGTTCAAAAATAGACAAAAAGGCTGAATGAAATGCTAGAGATGGGGTGACAGTGACTACTCTTGATAGTGACTACTTTGGCCACATTTGACCAAAAACAGTATCAAGGAGCCTGAGCAAATACCTCTGCTGATTGGAGTCACACATGGCACATAGGAAGATGGTTGTGGTTATTGAAAGTCAGTCGTCTCAGCTCCAGAACATCTCTCCAGGAGTTCCTCAGAGTAGCATCTTGGCCCTACAAGCTTCCGCTGCTTGATCTCCCCTCCACTATAAGGTTAGAACTGGGGAAGCTCACTGATGATTGCACAATGTTCAGTACCATTCACAACTTCTCAGATTCTGAAGGAGTCTATGTCCAAACACAGTAAGACCTCGACAGTATCCAGACTTGGACTAAAAAGTGACAAGTAACATTTGCGCCACATACAAATGCCAGGCAGTGACCATTTCCATTAAGAAACAATTTAACCAACCACCACCGCTCCCCCACCTCCACCCCCCTCCTTGACAATCATTGGCATTAGCACCACTGAATTCCCCTATATCTACATCTTTTGTTTACCATTGATCAGAAACTGAAATTCATTGGCCATATAAATACAGTAGCTTCATGACAGAAAAAGTTAGGAATAGTGTAGCGAGTAACCCACCTCTCGACTCCCCCAGAGCCTGTCCATCATCTACAAGACATCTACTATAAACCGACTGACTCCCACAGCTACCTGGACTACACCTCCTCCCAACCTGCCCCCTGTAAAAACTCCATCCCATATTCCCAATTCCTTCATCTCCACCGCATCTGCTCCCAGGAGGACCAGTTCCAATACCGTACAGCCCAGATGGCCTCCTTCTTCAAGGACCGCAGATTCCCCCCAGACGTGATTGACGATGCCCTCCACCGCATCTCCTCCACTTCCCGCTCCTCCGCCCTTGAGCCCCGTCCCTCCAACCGCCACCAAGACAGAACCCCACTGGTTCTCACCTACCACCCCACCAACCTCCGCATACAGCGTATCATCCGCCGTCATTTCCGCCAACTCCAAACGGACCCCACCACCAGAGATATATTTCCCTCCCCTCCCCTATCAGCGTTCCGCAAAGACTACTCCCTTCGTGACTCCCTCGTCAGGTCCACACCCCCCACCAACCCAACCTCCACTCCCGGCACCTTCCCTGCAACCGCAGGAAATGCAAAACTTGCGCCCACACCTCCTCCCTTACTTCTCTCCAAGGCCCCAAGGGATCCTTCCATATCCGCCACAAATTCACCTGCACCTCCACACACATCATCTATTGCATCCGCTGCACCCGATGTGGCCTCCTCTATATTGGGGAGACGGGCCGCCTACTTGCAGAACGCTTCAGGGAACACCTCTGGGACGCCCGGACCAACCAACCCAACCACCCCTTGGCTCAACACTTTAACTCTCTCTCCCACTCCACCGAAGACATGCAGGTCCTTGGACTCCTCCATCGCCAGAACATAAGAACACGACGGTTGGAGGAAGAGCGCCTCATCTTCCGCCTGGGAACCCTCCAACCACAAGGGATGAACTCAGATTTCTCCAGTTTCCTCATTTCCCCTCCCCCCTCCTTGTCTCAGTCGATTCCCTTGAACTCAGCACCGCCCTCCTAACCTGCAATCCTCTTCCTGACCTCTCCGCCCCCACCCCACTCCGGCCTATCACCCTCACCTTGACCTCCTTCCACCTATCACATCTCCATCGCCCCTCCTCCCTACCTTTTATCTTAGCCTGCCTGGCACCCTCTCCTCATTCCTGATGAAGGGCTCTGGCCCGAATCGTCAAATTTCCTGTTCCTTGGATGCTGCCTGACCTGCTGTGCTTTAACCAGCAACACATTTTCAGCTGTAATACAACACTTCCCACTTGCCTGAATGAGTACAGCTCTATCAACATTCAATCGAAGACAATACAACCTTCTTGATTGGCACCACATCCACACTTTCCACCACTGATGCTTGGTAGCAGTGAATTTACCACTGAGGAGAGGCAATGTTGAAAATCAAGATAGATCCTGAGTCAGCAACTTCCAAACCTATAACCACTACCAACTAAAAGGACAAGGCTCGCAGAGACATTTGAAATCTGCAAGTTCCCCTCCAAGCCATTCACAATCCTGGTTAGAAAGTATATATCATTCCTTTAAAGTCACAAGGTCAGAATCCTTGAATTCTCTCCCTAACAGTATTGTGGGTCTACCTACAGCATACAGACTCAGCAATTCAAGAAGGAAACTCACCACACCTTCTCAAGGTCAACTAGAGGTGGGCAATAAATACTGACCCAGCCAGCAATACCTGTGTCACAAGAACAAACAGAAAAAAGGAGCCTTTAACATGTCCATGTGGTAGAAGGTTTTTTAACATTAAACCATAAGAGTAAGAGTAAGAGAACAAGTGAAAAAAGATGTGAGGAATTATAGGGCGCATGTTATGATCCCAACTGATGTTATCAGTGGAGTGGCCAAATGAAGTGACCTTTCATGGAAACACAAGCACACATTGCTAAAGATCTGGTTTTAATATTAAAACAGAAGTTTAATACAGAAAACCAGATACAATAGAAGAAACCAAATTGAGCATAGTTTGAAGATTTCACCTCTTCCAAAAGCATTGTTTTAAAGTATTTAAAATCAGGGAGAATTCCTCTCTCTATCACAACTATTTGTTTGACTTAACTGTTGCTTTTAATTCCTGGATGTAAACATCTGATAGCTTCTTCCTTCAGTATTCACACTACTGAGCCTACATTTTTTCAACTGTTCGTAACTCATTTAGGGTTCAAATCAAACATTTCTGATCTGGAAGTTTGAAACTAAAGCTTTTCTACTGAAGTAACCTATTGCCTAACCTTTCCGAACTAATTCTCTTTGATGAGAAACGGTTTCATTTATCTAATTTCAACAAGCACATTACTGAACTGAAATCAAAATCGATGCACGCCATGGGTGCTTCTGCGAAGCCAAAATAAAGCCTCTGATTCTCCTTATGGAACACATTATGAGCCTCCTGAGGCTCTTCAATGCTTCTCCTGCCTGCTTGTAAAACTCTTCCAATGCAAACAAATTCCCATTGGTATTCCAGGGGCTCTCCCCCTAGCTATAGTTTTAAAAAAATAGACAGCTCCAGGAGTACTGACAAGTTAATCACTGATGTCTTCATACACATTAAACAAAACTCACACGCTAATGTTTCAAAATTCCAAATTTCAAAAAATTAGAATACACATAAATCATATTCCTTAAAACCTAAGAGAAAAATAGTCACAAAATAACAACACCTATATAGGTAATGATAAAATAGGAATGGACAGAGCATACATTGTAAAAATATGTCAGCAGATAAGCTCAGAGGTTGTAAAAATAAGCTCTTTGCTAAATATGCATAAAAACATTGATCAATTAGAGTTATAGAGTCAAAGAGTGGTAGCATGGAAACAGACCCTTTGAACCAATCTGTCTTTGCAAACCAGATTACCCAAACTGATCTAGTCCCATTTGTCAGCATTTGATGCATTCCCTGGCAGTTCATTCCATGCACATGCCACCCTCTCCATGAGGAAGGTACCAGTTAGGTCCCTTTTAAATCTTTCCCCTCTCACCTTAAACCTATGCCCTCCAGGTTTGGGAATAATGGGCTGGTGTTGAAGGAAATGAATTGTTTCAACATTGTAAGTATATGGGGACTTGGTGAGACATTTAAACAGACTATCGACGAGTGTGGTTGACCATGCCGAGGATCTGACTCATGAGTAGGGTAATGAATTCCTCCACTGGAAAATTTCAAACTTAATAAAAATGTTTGACACAGATATCAAAATTTCATTGGTTGGAGCCTATCCCACTGATTCCCATTATTAAGTGTGTTTGCAATTTGCAGCAGTCTCCTCAAACATATCAGGACATAGCAGGAGATTACTGTAGATCTGTGGTGCTCTGCTCCTGAGGTCCACTTTTGGGTGAGCATTAGATTCTCTCATGTCCCACACATTCATTTTGCATCTACTTCAAGCACAAAAATGGTCTGAAACAAATTTCAAACCTCCCCACTACTCACACTCCTCTAGGCCATTAATTAAAGTATTTTCCTCTACCCTGGGAAAAAACCTTGGCTATTCACTCTAACTATGTCCCTCAGGCTCTGACACTCCAGGGACAAAAGCCCCAGGCTATTCAGCCTCTTCCCATAGTTCAAACTCACCAATCCCGACAACACCTTTGTAAACCTTTTCTGAATCCTTTCAAGTTTAACACAGTATTGAAAGCAGTATTCTAAAAGTGACTTAACCAATGTCCTGTACAGCCACAACATGTGCCAGTGCCTAAACTCAATGCACTGACCAATAAAGGAATTCATGCCAAATGCGTTCTTCACCACCCTATTACCTGTGACCCCACTTTCAAGGAACTATGTATCTTCACGTCTGCGTCTCTCTGTTTGGCAACATGCCCCAGGACCTTACCATGAAGTATATAAGTCCTGCCCTGGCTTGCCTTACTAAAATGCAACACCTTACATTTGTCTAAATTAAACTCCATTTGCCACTCCTCATTCCATTGGTCCATCTGATTAAGGTCCTGTTGTTCTCAGAGGTTACCTTCTTCACTGTTCAATACACCATCAATTTTGCAGTCATCTGCAAACTTGGTCACCCTACCTCCTATATTCACATTCAAATCATTTACATAAATGACAAAAAGCAGTAAACTCAGTATCGATCCTTGTGCCACACCACTGGTCACAGGCCTTCAGTCTGCAAACACCCTGTCTCTTACCTTCAAGCCAATCTTTGTATCCAATTGGCTAACTCCCCCAGATCCCACATGATCTAACCTTGCTAACCAGTCTACCATGCGGGACATTGATGAACGCCTCATTGAAGTCCATGTAGACAATGTCTACTGCCCTGACTTCATCAATTTTCTTTGTCACCTCTTCAAGAAACTTAGTCAAATTAGTGAGGCACAATTTTCCTCACACAAAGCCATGTCAGCTCAAATACAATAAGTCTGGATGATCCAAGTACCATTTTAGAGACATGCCTAAATTCTCTATAATATAAAGCAGCTGAGGTCAAACCATTCAATGGTTTCATCTGGGAGTTAGGTATAGGTCTTAGAGCAAAAGAGTTCATAATACGGGAGAAAGCAGGAACACAATATTGAGTTGGATGGTCAACTATAATTAGAATGAATAGTGGATCTGGCTTTCAAGTTCAAATAGTATACTCGTACTGCTATTTTCCATGTTTCTATTATAAAGACTGGAACCTGAATATTCAAGGGTCCATAACAGTTTGCCAGGGCAGAAAACAAGGGAAATGTGAAGGGGTAGCTCTGTTAACCAAGGATGAATTTCATTGTACAATATGAAGAGAAGACCTTAGTTCTAAATATAAACATGTAGAATGTGGTTCAACAGAGAAAACACATTGAAAAGTTAAAAGTCACTTGTGCAAATAATTATAATATAGTTTATGGGGCTTGTGAAAAACATATGGAGGTAATCACGGATCATTTTAATCTATTTTTCAGTGGGACAAATCAGTAACATGCCATGAGACAGAAGAAATTAATAACCTCATAGTAAAGGCACCCTTTAAATAAATAAATGTGTCTTTCTTGGGTGGATATCTATAACTAGTAGAATGCCACAAGGTCAGGGCTAATGGGTTTAACGACCTACAACCAATGACTTGGATGCAAGGACCAAATATATGGTAGTAAATTTATCAATGGCACCAAGACAAGCAAGGAAGTAAGCTCTCAAGAGAAAGTAGTGTCCTGCACAAAGATATGGATAGATAAACAGGGTGGTCAAAAAATGCACAGATGTAGTATACATGTAGGAAAATGTGAACTTGTTCATTTTTTGCAGGAAGCAAAAAAATATATACATAGATAGAGATTGTAGAACTTAGTCATAGAGACTGAGCTGGGTGACCTGGCACAAAAAAAGCTAGTTTTCACATACTGAAAATAATGAAGAAAGCAAAGCAAATTGTTGTCGGCCATTCAAGGGAAATGAAAAAGCAGGAAAGCTGTACTGCAGCTGTAGAGGACCTTGGTGAGAACACATCGAGAGTTCTGTGTGGAGTTTTAGTCTTATTTCAAAAAGAATGTAATTGATTTAAAGCTACTCAAAGAAGGTTGACTTAAGCCTTTCATCCTAGAAATGATTTACTTTATGAAGAAAGATTCATCAGCTGGCCCTTGACTCATTGGAGTTTAGAGGAATGAGGTGATATTATTAAAACAAATAAGATCCTAAGGGGACTTGACAAGGCCGATACTGAGAAGATGCTCCTCCTTGCAGGACAAACTAGACCTAGAGAACATAGTTTAAGATAGGAAATTTTGCTTTTATGACAGAAATTAAATGGTTTTTCTTGTCTCAGTCTGTGTAATACATTTCCTAGAAAAACAGTGAAGACTCAGTCTTTATATTTATTTCAAGGTCAACATACAGTGTTGATAGATTAAGGATTTTGAGGCAGTCAGGAAAGCGGACTTGAGACTGAAACAAGATTGGTCATAATCTTATTGAACAGCAGAATAGGCTGAACTACCTATGCTGTAAGTAAGTATTATGATCCTATGTAAATCATTTTCTCACTCATTACCACATTATTTACTTCATGAAATAGGCTGAACACTTCCTCAGTATTCTGTATTGTTTTCTGTATTTTGTTCTTCAGTGTTATCCTTCATCTAGCATGGTCTATGGCCTTATTCACACAGAAATCATCAAAGTCGCTCCCCACAGGCTTTCAGAAAGGTCAGTGGTGCATATTTATCGTGTCTGGTGATGCAAATGAGGTACGTTTTTGGTAAAGGTTATATTAACTAACTTTACTATGTTGCAGATCCTAAAAATAAATGTAAAACACTGTAAGGCACAAGTTATTTATTGTTCATTTGATTCCAAGTTGACAATCTACTTCTGTAATCTTATTAATGTTATTAAAGTCATGATTGACATCATTTTTGATCCTCACTGTCTGGTCCAAGTCATTTCTCCTGCGAGCACAAATTTACGATCACTTGATTACAACAGTTGTGATCTCATTTGTACATACTTTCACATTGATATTTATAATAACTGCCAGAGTACTGATCAGTGTGAATGAATCAACCATGGCTCAGATTTTACAGTTACAATAATGGTGAAACTGTCAGCATTCACTGTTATTGTAACTGTGAATCTGGCATGTATGTGCACAGTTAAACATCAAAATATTCATGTATCTACAAATAATTCTCTGTTCCTCCACTGTTTAAGTCCTGACAAATGAAAACAATTTAGTAAGCATTACATTGTCAAGAACCTCTCTATTATGCTATCGTGACATTGTTTAGTAAAACTTGGAAAAGAATGAATCCTTGTCAATGACATGTAACTAGATTTTCAAAGGTATAAAATTATTGAGAACTTCTTTGGTCCAGGAAAATGTATTTTATAATTGTCTAATGCCATTACTTATTAGCTTGCATACAATATTTCAATTTCTTTTATATATAATGCAATCTTTGTTGTACTCTGTAAAATTTATAAAAGCTGAAGGATATCCAATTCATTTTATTTTCTGGCTTGCTGTCTGAAAATTTTTCAATGTGATTGGCTGCTTAATCTAAATGATGACATTGCCATTGCAGAATGCCTTGAGATACCCTTGACTTATTGCCAGATTCAAATTAATGGGGGAATTCAAGCAATAAAAGTCATTTGCAAGTGGTTTATTTCAAAGTCAATGGTCAGTGCAATCACCTTGCCATAGACTATGACATTTTCCCAAACTGAATTTTGGTTTGCACATTCCGAACACAGACATTAAGTCTCTACAGTCATAGGTAACATGTGAAGCTCAATAGAAGCTTGAGGAACTACCTCATCATTCTATCAGACACTTTTCAATTATCTACGTTCAATATTTCTAACCAACAATTACAAATTAAATTTACATATTACACTTTTTCCAATGAGTGTTGGTTACAAAAAAGCTTTCTTCCCTGGCTTTTCTGCTCCTCAGTGAGGTCTCAACTGCGTATATTTTGAATCATTCTCTCCCAGCACTCTCATATACTTAGAATCACAGAATCCCTACAGTGCGGAAACAGGCCATTTGGTCCACACCAACTGGCCAAAGAACCATTCCCTACCTTATTGCCTTTCATTTCCCCTGACCATGCACATAGCCTACACATCCCTGAACACTATGGGCAATTTAGCATGGCCAATTCACCCAACCTGCACTTCTCTGGGCTGTGGGAGGAAACCAGAGCACCCAGAAAAAACCCATGCAGACACGGGGAGAATATGCAAACTCCACACAGACAGTTCCCCAGGGTGGAATCAAACCTGAGTTGCTGGCGCTGTGAGGCAGTAGGGCTAACCACTGAGCCACCCTGCTGCCCATTTATTGCTATTTAATAGTTTTGCCACGGAGTTTTAAAAAATCGAATTCTGTCTCATAATTCTTTTAGTTTCCACAGTAGCATGGAATGGAATATGCACTGCAATTTTAACTCACCTAACAATACAAACCTTTTGCAGACTTTTGTACTTATTTGCTGTTTCTTTCCTGCACCTGTGATAATCTACAAGTTGTCAGCTGTACTGCTTTAACACCATGATACAAGCAATGTTGCTTTTATGGCTCCCAAAACTACATGGAAAGACACTTATAGCAGAGGTGGATGCCACACATCTGAGACAGTGCAGCTAATACATTAAAAATAACTGTATACCTTCAAACAATAACTGAAAACTCTCAGGACATCTTGGTAAACCTTCCTTTGCACTGTGTCTCAAGCCTTTAAATTTTCCTTAAAATATTGCATCCAGAATTGTCAGCATTATTTCAGCTGAGGCCTACAAGTAATTCATAAAGTTCCAACATGATCACTTTGCATCTGCACTCTATGCCACTTATAACCAAAACTGACCACTTTTTAAAACTGCTTTCCAACTTGCTGTGCCAGCTTTAAAGATTAGGGCAGATGGACACGCAATTCTCTGTACTTAAAGCAAATACATCCAAAAACTTGACTGGATGTGTGCAGCTCCAATAACACTCAAGCTTGATACCATCCAAGTCAAAGCAACCCACTTGACATCTACAAAAGTTCACTCCCTCCACCACCGATGCTCAGTAACAGCAGTGGTTACCATCCACAATCACACTGCCGACGCTTATCAAGACTCCTTAGATAACACCTTCCAAACGCATAACCATTACCATCTAGAGAGCAACAGCAGCAGGCACATGGGAACACCAACAGCTGCAAGTTCCCCTCCAAGCCACTCATGATCCTGACTTGGAAACATATTGCATTCCTTCAATGTCACTGAGTCAAAATCCAGGAACTCACTCTCTAATATAATTGTAAGTCTACCTATAAGAAATGACTGCAGTGGTTGAATAAGGCAGTTCATCACCTTTGGAAGTATAGCTAGAGATGGGCAGTAAATGCTGGCCCATTCAGCAATAACCACATCTTGCATTGATTTAGAAAGAACACAAACCCTTCTCAAAATCATGTAATTTGTCACATCTTTCCATATTACCTCAGCCAAAATACATCACTTCATATTTGTCCCCATTAAGTTCCATTTGTCATGCTTTTGCACATTTCAAAATGCTCTCTATGGCATTCTGAACCCTCACAATATTTGCATTACTATCTTCTACATTGTCAAGTTCTGATTCATTTGCAACTTCATAATGCTGCACTCTAAACTCAAGTCTTGGCTGTTTTTAGAATTGAAAAAAGGTTCTGGGTACAAATATATAATCTCCAACATTTTCTGTTTTTATTTCAGATTTACTTATGCTTCATAAATGGCTGCTTTCGATTTGCTTTTTCATGTATTAATATGCATCACAATTGCTTCACAGTGTGCAAGTACCTTGCAATGAATAACAATGGCTATGCAACTTCCAAGACACATAAAGTACTGGGAAATATAATTATTAACTGCTTAAACTCAGCATGAGTGAAAATAATATGGAAAGTGCAAAGAACCTACATTTATGTAGTTCAAATTGACTCTCATGCTGGAATTTGATTCATCTTAAGATGATACTAGATTAAAAGGAAGTAAGAGCAACAATGCAACAAAAGGCAATGTCAAAATTTATTTCTGCCTGTATTTAGATAAAGTAGCAGATCATTGAGAATGATGATTGAACACAGGTGAGAATCAAGGAGAATGTTGTTTTCAGAAAAACAGCTGCAAAGTAGACAGTATAATAATGATTGCTGCAAATGTGTTGCTGGTCAAAGCACAGCAGGCCAGGCAGCATCTCAGGAATAGAGAATTCGACGTTTCGAGCATAAGCCCTTCATCAGGAATAAGAGAGAGAGAGCCAAGCAGGCTAAGATAAAAGGTAGGGAGGAGGGACTAGGGGGAGGGGCGATGGAGGTGGGATAGGTGGAAGGAGGTCAAGGTGAGGGTGATAGGCTGGAGTGGGGTGGGGGCGGAGAGGTCAGGAAGAGGATTGCAGGTTAGGAGGGCGGTGCTGAGTTGAGGGAACCGACTGAGACAAGGTGGGGGGAGGGGAAATGAGGAAACTGGAGAAATCTGAATTCATACCTTGTGGTTGGAGGGTTCCCAGGCGGAATCTTAGCCTGCTTGGCTCTCTCTCTCTTATTCCTGATGAAGGGCTTATGCTCGAAACGTCGAATTCTCTATTCCTGAGATGCTGCCTGGCCTGCTGTGCTTTGACCAACAACACATTTGCAGCTGTGATCTCCAGCATCTGCAGACCTCATTTTTTACCAGTATAATAATGATAATGCACACGTGTTGAAGAAATGACAATTGTCACATTGCTTCCAAGAAATATTGTGAATTTTGCTAGTGGGATCTGACCAAAATTTGGTAAAATTTGACAATGTAGTAAAACAGTACATAGGCTAGCAACAACTTGCAAGAAGATATGAATTGATGAGAGCAGAGATATGCCAGGTCCATGCAAATAACCATGAAATGGCACAATTTGGGAGGGAACAATATTGACAAGTAGTATAAACTAAACAGTACTTCTTAAGTGGAAATAGCAGAAGGACTTGAGGGTGCAGGAAAGCATCTTGAATACACTGATTTGCAAATAGGTCAACAAAAACAAAAAGCCTTGAGGATGATACTTGGCAATTTTTTGGGGGAGTGGGGGAGGGTAGGGTGAGGAGGTAGTTTGACAATAGTCTTCAAGTGGGAGACAGGAGAGTCATAATAAACCCATTTGTTTAGGAAGAGTTGAAGGAAAGACACCTACTCCTTCTAGATCTCAAGGAACACTGGAAAAGCATTTACTCTATGAATGCTGTCAGTTCCCACCTTCCTTTCATTGCCGGATGTCTGAATTTTTGGGAAACCCTTGCAGCACCAATTAATTTTAATTCAGGTCCAAATTTTGCTGTAGGGGTTCAATTTAAACATGGTTATGAATGTGCAGCCACCCATTTACTTGTTTCGATTCTTGCTGCCATTAATAAAAAGGCATGCAAAAGTCAATATCCACGTCAAGGACTGACAGGTCTCAAATATAACTTCAAGAGAAAAATAGATTTCAAATGCAAAATGGCAATGTAAAAAACAACCGAACATTATCCAAATGAGGTCTGGACAATATTTGGCAATTTTCTAAGAGATATGCATTATTGAATAAATACATTCCTTTCACCCATTTAAGACTCTTGGACAATTTGACAAATTGTGCTTCCACTTTTTGATATAAAACATCTACTGATAGAAACAAAGGGATTTCAACAATAAATGCAGATTATGGTAGCACACCCGCAGTGAATCTTCCCAGTGACTGTGCTCTCTAAACATATGTTATGATTTTTAAATAGTTGTTATGCTTTGATTTCTGCATTTCATTTTGATCTCACAGAATTCATTAATTCTGTGGTGCTAATTAGGTGAGATACTCCAAATATTCACAGAAAGCTAAGACCATTCATTATATTACAGATCTGGCTGAGAGCAATGGGAATTGTGTGATGGTAGTTTAAAACAAATCTTACAAAGTTTTGTAATTACAAAGGCATGAAGGATAGTGTTCATTTTTCTATGCTGCTGCTTCGATCTTTGAAAAGCTTTCACACAGAAAGTTAAACTGTATATTTTCTCAACTATCATGTTAAAAGATAATGATGTAGAAATCTTTAACTATGTCTTTATATCTCCCACACAATTATTTATAGAGCCACAAAGAACTAAGTCAAAAATAATCTTATAATAACAATAAAGTTGAAACAGTACCCATGATAACAGAAGGTAGCAAGTGGAATTGACAATTATAAGTTGGGCCATGGTATTTCAAGTGTAGATTTGAAATAAGTAGTTGAAATGAAGAAAACACTGTCTGATCAACATATTATCAAACAAATTAAATTGGAAATTAAACAGGTGATGATATAGACAGATGTTATGACTTTTCCAGTGTACTTATTTTTCACATGTTCCTGTTTGTTCCCATTCTTAACTTGCAAATATCATGCCAGTTAGCTTAACACTACTTTGTTTCCTTGATATTAGCCATGTTCCAACAAAAAACAAATTTTACTGATGTACTCTCAATTTATTGTTTTAGGTTCTAATATTTTCCTCCAATTTTCTTCTGATTTTTGATGTGTGAAATAAAACTTAAAAAGCACAAAATAACCCTAGGTTTTAAAAAAAAATGCATTAAAAGATGCTTATGCATTGCTTTTATTTAATACAAGAGAATAATCTGCCAACATATCTGGATCATACAAAGATCAATATGACACAAATGTGAAGAAATTGTCTCTGTAATACCGGTACAGATGATTTCTTGACGAAAAAACTGCTTCATATACTGAACAAAACATCCTCAGCTATTCTATGGATAGAGAAATAGAATTTACCTCTTTTTTACATTTGAAAGAAATTCCTCTTATTCAGAACAAACTGATGCAAACTGATGCAGTGCAGACATTCAGCAACCCAGAAGTTAAGATTACATCTCATTCTGATAATCTGCAAAACTGAATGTAATAATTCTGGTAATTTGTAAGCCATTAAAGCTTCTAGTAAAACACAAGTGGTTCAGCAATGCCTATCAGAGAAGGAAACTTGCCATTCCACTTTGACTAACCACATATTATTCCAATTCAACAAGATGTGTTTACTTTTAGAGTTTCTAAAGTTATCAGATAAGCACAATTAAACTGGAAAAGTTCTCTAAATTGTCTCAAACAACAGCCAGGTATGATCAAAACCACAGTCATTTCTGTCACCAAACATCTCAGACTATTAATCAGCATACTTAAGTATAACCTGAAAGGGTCACTAAAAGTTCTCAAAAGTCACCTTAAACATTGAGACCTGAAAGAATCATGTGTGAAAAAAAATCAATGTAAGAGAGTGATTTATACTTGACACCTTCTTCATCAGCCTTCCAGTTGCAGATATGTGATAGCATTGCCAAGAGTGTCCACTGATGTCTAAGTGAAGATAAAATCTCTCCTTCATAATTCGAGCACACTCCACTGAATAGTGTTCTGAGGAACAGATCAAGTAGCCTGCAAGTAGGCATCCACAAGATTCTTTGACAAACAGGATGATATATGACCACAGTCTGTCATTTCAAGACCCAACTCCCAGCTGTAGAGGATTACAGAGCCAAGTAGCACCAAGATATCTGACATGTTAAACACAAAAGATACCAAACTACAGGCATAGCAAGGAGTGCTACAATAAGTTAATCACAATACATTCCTGTAGATATGTTTTGTCAAATCAAGAGTAGTGCTGAAAGGCAATTAACAGGCAGAGCTCTTTGAACATATCCATCCTCAACTGCAGTAGAACACAGCACATGAGCAGAACAAACAAATATTGGCAGACATTTTCAGCAGTAAGTGCCATTTGGAAGATCTCATTCAAGAGTATGAATACCAATGTCTAGCTAATTCAGCCTACTTTGATAATAAAAAGCAGCTAAATGCCCAATATATAAAAAGATTACAAACACTGACCTCGTTATAGGGCTGAAGATTTGAACATTAAAACTAGACACAACTTAAATTGCGACAATAACTGAGTCATCAAGCATGCCATCAAGCAACACATATACAAAAAGCTACACCTCAAATACTAGATTTGGATTCTGCATGATCTATTGAGATCTGGACCCATTCATAGAACTAATCAAAACATTGACTGATAAAAATCTGTTAAAATTCTTTGAAGAGCTAACAAGTAGATTAGACCAGGGAAATCCAGTGGATGTTATCTACCTAGACTTCCAAAAGGCCTTTGATAAGGTGCCTCAAGGGAGCTGCTGAGTAAGGTGAGGGTCCATGGGTGTTCGAGATGAGCTACTAGCATGGATTGAGGATTGGGCTCTCTGACAGAAGGCAGGGAGTTAGGATAAAGGGTTCTTTTTCGGAATGGCAGCTGGTGACAAGTGGTATCCCGCAGGGATTAGTGTTGGGGCTGCAGCTGTTCACTTTATATATCAATGATCTGGATGAAGAGACTGGGGGCATTCTGGCAAAATTTGCCGACAATCCGAAGTTAGGTGGACAGGCAGGTAGTTCTGAGGAGGTGGCGAGGCTGCAGAAAGATTTAGACGGTTTAGGAGAATGATCCAAGAAACGGCCGATGAAATTCAATGTGAGCAAATGAGAGGTCTTGCACTTTGGAAAAAAGAACACAGGCGTGGACTATTTTATAAATGGTGAGAATATTCATAAAGCCAAAGTACAAAGGGATCTGGGAGTGCTAGTACAGATTTTCTAAAGGTTGACTTGCAGGTTGAGACCGTGGTTAAGAAAGCAAATGTAATGTCATTTATTTCAAGAGGGTTGGAATATAAAAGCAATGATGTGCTACTGAGACTTTATAAAGCTCTGGTTAGGCTCTATTTAGAATACCGTGTCTAGTTTTGGACCCCACACCTCAGGAAGGTAATACTGGCATTGCAGCGTGACCAGCAGAGATTTGCACAGATGATCCCTAGAATGGTAGGCCTAACATACGATGAACAGCTGAGGATTCTGGGATTGTATTCATTAGAGTTCAGAAAGTTGAGGGGAGATCTAATAGAAACTTAGAAGATAATGCATGGCTTAGAAAGGGTGGATGCTGGGAATTTGATTCCATCAGGCAGGGATACTAGAATTCATGGGCACAATGACTCATGGGTCAATTTAGGATGGAATTTAGACAGAGTGTGGTGGGCCTGTGGAATTCACTGTCACCGAGTGCAGTGGAGGCTGGGATGTTAAATGTCTACAAGGCAGAGATTGATCAATTCTTAATCTCGCAAGCAATTAAGGGATATGGGGAGAGTGCGGGTAAGTGGCGTTGAAACGCCCATCAGCCATGATTGAATGGCGGAGTGGACTCGATGGGCCGAGTGGCCTTAGTTCCACTCCTATTTCTTATGGTCTTATTTATGTTACACACAAGGAAATAGCTTTAATCATAGTTACCTACCCTGCTCCTTTCGCTACCTCTCTTTTTCCTTTATCAATTCATCTGATCTAATCTTGAATGCTCGCATCAACCACAAACCTTGGAAATTAAGTCCACAACCTTACAACTGTCTGTTAAGATATTTAGCCTGATGTTTGTTATAAATCTTTTCCATTTGATGCTCAAATACAAGAAAAATAAGCATTCTAGCTACAATGTGCCTTTATTTTACAACATTGAACAGTTCTAGTATATTATCTGTGAAAAACATTGTTATAACTGGGAAAAAGAAGACCCATTTTATTTGGTCTTTCCTCGTATTTCTGAAATCTTATGGCATCTTGTCTTTTATAAGCTATAATTCTTGACATAGCTCTCCTAAATATTCAACAAAATTATTTGGGTGCACATAACACAAAGTCAGATTTAAAATTTTCCTGCAGCCTATGAAACATTATTCACCAATCTTACAAGTGCAGAATTCAGTCATTCCTTAAATAAAACTTTGTGAGCAGGATTTTCCTTTAACTGTTCAGTATAATTTATTGACAGGAGGATTTTCATCCTTGTTATGTACTCTATCTTACAAGAGGTTTAAAATAAAAGAAACATACCGGTGGTATGCATCTGTGCAATTACCCAGGCTGAATTTGCAGTTTCCAGTTGCAGTAAGCGATTCAATATACAAATCTGATACAAGAAAAAAATCTCGATCCCTCGGGTGTTGCAAACTATAGCTCCACGTTCAACCTCCTTTTCCTCAAATCCTTGAGCTGTTTCTTTCTAAATTCATAAATATTTCCCAGAATCCCATATTTGAAGGTGTAAATCAGGTTTCTGTCCTATCACAATGTTGAAATTGTCCTTATCAAAGAAACATCTATGAGGCTGCCATTACAGAAAATTAATCTGGGTCATCCTTATCAATTTGCCTGTGGCTTTTGACACAGTTGATCACACCTTCATCATCAGCATCTATCTTCTGCAATTCCACCAGACACTTCAGTATCTATCCAGTTGTAGTGACAGAATCAGATACAATAATTTCTCTTTTAGCTCCAATATATTATCTTTTGAATGGCTATCTTAAAAAGGATCTTTCCTTGCTTCCCTCCCATTTGTTAACTCTTTAAAATTTGTTCATGGCATGAGCGCATTGGGCAAATATTGTTGCACTGCACATCCCAAACTGCCCTTGAGAATATGGTGAACTTCAATAACACTCCAAGTGCTATTAAAGTGTGATCTTAGCCAACAAACTGCCCTTTAGCGACAGTATTAAAACAAATCTTTACAATCTACATCGATGCCATACGTATCAACTGTACCTTTCACCAATTCCTCATGTCAAACTAACTATGTAAGCTCAAACAAAAACAGGAACAGTTGGAGAAGCTCAGCAGCATCTGTGGAGCGAAAGCAGAGTTAATGTTTTGAGTCTGGTGACCCTTCTTCTGATTAACAGACCCACAACGTTAACTCTGCTTTTTTCTGTCTTTGTTTCAGACTTCCAGCATCCACAGTTCTCTGTTTCTTTTCTTGCAAACTTAAAACCCTGCAATTGTCTCTGGTTTGTCATTCATTGGTAGCTCCTTGCAGATGAGGATGACTATCTTCCATTCTCAGGGTGAATATCTAAGTGGCTCTACAGGTCAGTTCAGCTTCCGTAGGTTCTATTATACATGGGGCAGAAGATGGTCGAGGAAAGTGGTGGGTGGGGTGTTGATGTGGCAGCGCATTCCTTATGCTGTTTTCAACTGGCTTCCACTTTTGCCTGACAGCAAGTGTGGAGGTGCTTGATGCTTTCCTGGATGCTTCCCCTTCATTTTGGGCAGTTTTGGGCCAGTGATTTCCAGATGTTTGTTGGAATGCCGCACTTCACCAGTGATGTGATGCCTTGACAGTAAACCGAAGCGCTTCCTCTGTCCACCTGGGGCTCACCTACCAGGAGTACAGCACCTGTTTGAGGAGTCTCATATTGGTCATGTGGATGTTGGCCTGGTCAAGGACACTGTTGCTGGTTTCTTCCCAGCAGATTCACAGGATCTCACACAGGCAGCATTGGTGGACTGCTCCAGTGCCTTGAGGTGTCTGTTGTATGCATTTCACATCTCAAAGCCGTATAGAAGGGTGGCAACCAGTACAGCTCTGTAAACCATGATCTTGGTGTCGGAACTGATGTAGTTGCCCTGAAACACCCTTTTCCTCAGGTGGTTGAAGGCTGCACCAACATACGATGCTAAGCTGCTTGTTTAGCTGACAGGACAGTCCCGAGGTACTGAAAGTGGTCAACATTCTCTAAGGACACAGGTTGGTGGACAGCCTTCGTTTTGCAATGTTCAGGGCGAGACTCAAGCTCTCATATGTCTCTGTAAAGGTGCTGATGATAGTCTAGAGTGTATCCTCTGAGACTGCACACATACAAGCATCATCAGTGTACCACAGCTCAGTGACACTGGTTGAAGTTACTTTGGTTTCAGCTTGAAGGCAGCAGAAATTGAATAATTTCCCACAGGTTCTATAAGTTAGTTCCACTCTAGTGGGTAGTTTCTTGGTAGTGAGAAGAAATGTTGCAGTGAGGTTCATCAAGAACAGTGTTGGGATGATGACATGGCTCTGAGTGACAGGATTGGTGGTGGAGCCATTTGTCATTGCTACAATTTCCATGACATCATGGAGCAGGTGAAGAATGGTGACAAACTTCATGGTGCAACCAAAATGGACATGAATGTTCCATAATGTTTCCTGATTAATGATGTCAAGGCCATGTACATGTTCTTTTCTCTACATTTCTCCTGCAGCTGTCGTGTGATGAAAATCATGTCTACTGTGCCCCTTGGTGGCTGAAAGCCACACTGCGATTCTGGGAGAAGTCCTCAGCCACAAGGAAGAGATGGTTCAGGAAGACTTTAGAGATAACTTTTCTATTGGTCAACAGCAGGAAGATTTCTCTATGAATACCACAGTTGAACTTGTTCTCTTTTTTTGAAAATGCTCATGACTGTGGCATCTCAAAGATCTTCTGGGATGCTATCCTCTTTCTAGATAAGGCAAACAAGGGTATGTAGCTGCACTAGGATCTCTTTGCGTTCTCATGTCAAAGACAAAGTGGGGATACTATCTGCTTCAGCAGCCTAGTTATTCTTAAGCTAGCAGCCTTCTCTATTTTGTGCAGGGCTGGGTTGCTGCTGAGCTTGTCGCATGTAGCATGTTGCAGGAAGCATTCAAGGACGGTCAAATCAAAAACAGAGACCTGGTTGAGGAGGTTTTTCAAACAACTCATCTGGTAACCCTGCTGCAGAAGCAGAAAATTTGTTCAACAAAACATTGGGTAGATTTCTATCATTGCACCTCACAAACTACATGCCCTCACTGCCAATTCCATCCCTTTTCCCAGAAACTGTCCAAAGCTGAACCAAGCCATTTGCAGCCTTAGTGTTATACTTGACCCTGAACTGAGTTTCTGGTCATAGGTCTGTTCCATCACTAGAACAACCTATTTCAACCTCCATTGTTAAATATTTGATAACCAGATGAAGTAGGAAGTGAAATTCTTTTTTACATAATACGAGATTTAGTTAGAGATTTGTCTCCTTCCAGACTAACATTAGATTACTTACAGTGTGGAAACAGGCCCTTCGGCCCAACAAGTCCACACCGACCCGCCAAAGCGCAACCCACCCATACCCTTACCTAACACTACGGGCAATTTAGCATGGCCAATTCACCTGACCCGCACATCTTTGGACAGTGGGAGGAAACCGGAGCACCCGGAGGAAACCCACGCAGACACAGGGAGAACGTGCAAACTCCACACAGTCAGTCGCCTGAGTCGGGAATTGAACCCGGGTCTCAGGCGCTGTGAGGCAGCAGTGCTAACCACTGTGCCACCGTGCCGCCCACTAATCATCTAATGTCCCTCGTTCTATTATTTTGAATACATCAGGGAATTGAATTTATTAAATTGGTTATAAGACTGGAAACTTAAGAAAATATTTCTCCATATTTAATTTTGTTATCTGTTTTATTTTCCCATAACATCCTCAACTGTAACATGTTTCATCTTATTCATCAAAATACTAAGTCTCAAGACAACAAAAAATGCAACTGGTTTTGTCTAATGCATAATCAATTCAACTGTATGAGTAAGATTCTTAATTGGTGTCTTTCCTTTAGATGTAACATCATCTCTCTGTGACAACCAAACACAATTTATCAAAATATGAAGCAGCACTCTCAAGATAAGCTTTCTGATTCAAGGTAAGTTCAGACCTATTCTATTTTACATCTAAGCTTATAAACTTAAAGACCACCAAAATCTGACTTCCAATCTTGAATTTTCCTTTAATCGTATTTATACCAAACTATTCACAAACCACTGAACCTTCTCTTGGAAAATAATCAACATGAATCATAACAATGCCCGAAACCTTAATTTATGGTGAGACATTGTTAGATTTTTTTTTGAGTACAGTCTACATTCAGTAAGGCAGATCTAACTGAGAAATAACTTATCCCTATGTATCATAAAATCCATTAACACGTCAGTTTAATTTCCAAAGCATCTTTTTACAACACTTGTCTCTTTTAGTATTTTCAAAAACACTTGTGAATATTTTTTCTCCAAAACGAAAAGCAGCTTTTGTAGCAACCAACCTTTATTCCCACAAATATGTGATCAACAGAACAAAGAAAATTTTCAGGAATTTTTATTCACCATGGGAGAGTCCATCGTAACATTCTGACTTCCACATTATTCTTTGAAACTGAAATACTCCTCTCTTTAGCTTTACAAGTAACACCTGGGAGGACCTTTTCCATACATATCTGTCAATGTGATCAGGCTGACAGCATCCTTTCTGCTAATATAGAGCAGACGCTACGTTCCTTCCAATTCCATATTTTCCCCTATCTTATTGACTTATCATCTAATTTGCTGGCAGCCACCAAAACAACCATAAGGCTTTCTATTTATATTAATGGTTCTAGATTGCTGTTGAGGTCTTTGCTCTGTTGCATAATCTAACCAAGCTACAAACTCTGCTTGCACTTTAGTGTCTTGTTGGACAATTACCTTCGGATTTCTCACTCTCATGACTGGAGGCCCACTGCTAACGTGTAATTATTTCCTCGTATGAGTCTTTCTAAGATCCACTTAGGACTTGCATTGCATATTCCTGCTTTCCGATCTTTCTACTTTATCAGTGCATTGATCTTACTTTTTGTCCATCATCTTTGAAACATTGCCAGTTTTTTAAACTGTCAATTGCTTTCCCTGTTCTCCCTACAATAGTTGCATCTCACCATTTATTGGACTTTTCTGCTTTGCACATCACCCAAGTCCCCACTCTAGTCAGTTATCCATTGGATGCAACAGCAACAGCCATGTCCTGTCAGTGTCATTCTACTTATTATCATCTGGCCTCTGTACTGCTGTATTCTATTCCTCAGAACTGTCAAGTTATGAGAGATATAGCATGAATCATTACCTTCTATTCACTGCTGAAATACAAAAATTTTGTAAGTTATACCAATTAACTGAGATGCATAAATCTTATTGGTTCTCCAACATAGAGGTCAAACTATTGTCTTACCATAATATCCTATTGCTTTATTTGGACATTTCCACGGCCATCTGTTAAACTATAATAAATTCCCATGATGTAAGAGCTTACCTTGGACAATATTATAGCACTTTTGACCAAAACATTAGCCTTCATAACATTATTTTGCATGGAAAACAGTCACGTATGCAGGAAAAAATGAAATTATTTGATGGCCCTTTAGACCAATGCAAAGGATGTAATATGAGACTTTTCCCAAAGACAAACTGATAAGGACAATACAGACATGCAATTTTGTTTTTGCATAATCGAACCATGCCAGAACAGTTGTCAATTTGTAACTTGCTCCTCAGTGAAAATTAATGGAGTACCTAATCAAGGCTTCTGGAAATGACTGCTTCCCTAGAATCCAAAAAGGGTGTTTTTTCTCAGAACCAAACACTGTTAACATCAGGAGCCTAACTATATGTGAAACTTTGATACAATCCAGCAATTTAAATGTGAATACTGGATGAGAAAGCTCAAAATTGAACTTCTGTGATCTTAAAAATAATCTAATCTATTCTGGGTACAGATTTGTCTGCCATACTATTAAGAGCCTTTACATAGCATTGGCAATTCTATGTAACGGCTTGGTATCCAGAGAGGAGGAAATACGAACGTACGAATATGTACAAAACTTACATGCTCGATGATCAAGGGCTATTGCTTTGTTTTGCTGGGCTGTGTTACAGTTATTATCATTATTATTATTGTTAAGATTTTCCTGTTTTCATTTAGTTATTAGCTATTATTTATTTATGTAATTAACGAGTTTGTTTTTTCAATATTGGTTTGAATTGTTTGGTTTTGTATTTGTTGTAATTTTCAAAAGAAGAAAAATTTAATAAAAATATATTTTCAAAAACATAATCTATTCAAGTTGATTTTTTACTCCTGTATGGACTAACAGTCTGTATTTCCAAATCTATTGAGGTCCAATTATGCTTCATACACATCTAAATAAGCACCTCTTTTGGAAATTTCTTCCATGAAACTAAATAGAAGATCCAAATGTTCTAGATAATTCAAATATTGGGTATCTAGCTCACAAATACTTCATTTCTGATTTTACTTTTGTTTTGGAAGTGACAACATAAGGCCCTATCTAGTTTGCTCTTTCTTCGGACATAATACCTATCCACTCCTTATGATCCTACTCAATGGTAATATTGGGCAAGTCAGATCTTAATGTGAAACCTAGCATGATAGATCATAAGTTTTATTTCTTCAATTTGATTACCATGGTCATCAGTCACTAAACATAGATATAGAGGACTGCTTTAAAATGAAACAAAGAATTGCTGAAGATCTGAAATGAAAACAGAAATTGCTGGAGAAACTCAGTAGATCTAGCAGCAAGCAGAATTAATGTTTCAAGTCCAGTGACTCTCCTGAGACAAAAAAAATTGGCCATTTCACTGACTTTCCTAATTAAACTTTCTACCTAATCTACTAAAATATTTTCAGCTCAGAATAGCTGGACTGCCACAAATTAACTGCCCTTTTACCATGTTAAACTTTTGACAGCTAGATGGTGAAATGAAAAACAGATGCCAACCATTTAGACTCAGTTTGCGAAGACTTTCTGTGTCAAGTAACAAGAGGCAGACAAAGCACATGCTTGCCTGATTTATTTAGCTTTTCCTGAAGCCAGAGTTTGTAGCTTGAAGGAATGCCATGCTGTATCAAGGAGTCTGTATACTCTTACAGGCACATTGGAAGGATTTGTAAGTTGATAATCAACCTGCCAGACCACATCATGAACACACTTCCTTGACCCAGAATAGCAACCGAAATTAGTGCTTCTGGCTCAGAGACAGGGATGTGACCTACTGTGTAACAGGACCACCTTGATATTTTATATTGCATGAGTGTCAGAATGCAACATTGCAAATACCTGCGTACTCCCTAACTGACTCTCAATGTTTCAGAAATATGTGCTTGAAGTACTTAATCACTTAATATCAAACATGTTTTTAATCTTGTTAACTTTTAATAAATGGCAACAAATTGCAAAAAAATGAAGGAAAATATAGTTATCATCAGAATAAACCAAGGTCACAAGTCATTAGGTATAAGGCAAATTCATTAAAAAAATCAAAAAGCAAAGAATAACCAAGAAATAATAAGGGAAACATTAGATGAGAAAAAGCTAGTTGGAAATATAAAAACAGAGTGTTAACAGGTGAACGTTGATTCTATAGAATTAATAATGGAAAATAAAGAAATGGCAGTTCAACAAATACTTTGCATCAGTCATTACATCCCAGAAGCAGTAGGATATGGAAGAAAAGAACAAAGTGATACTGAGTAAATTGTTGAAGTGGGTTGACTAACCCGCAGGTCTAGAAGGCTTCATAAATGGTCGCAGATTCTCCAATAACGTTAGGAGGCTGCTTAATGTAATTCAAGCATGCCAACAGCAGTCAATACAGGGACTGGTGATTTCTTTAGATGCAGAGAAGGCATTTGACCGAGTTGAGTGGCCGTACCTTTTGTATACTCTAGACCGGTTTGGTCTGGGCAGTTTTCATAAGAAGCGTAAAGGTTCTCTACAGTGTACCTCTCGCTGCCAACGGGGTATGATCAAGCAATTTTAATATTTCTGGGGGCAGCCGGCAGGGCTGTCCCCTTTCACCTTACTTTTTACGTTGGTGAATGAACCGTTGGCAGAGGCCATTCGTGGGGATCTCAATATATCAGCTCCAGAAGTGGGGTCAAAATTACATAAGATCTCGCTGTATGCAGATGATGGTCTAATTTTCTTGACAAATCCAGCAGTTTCAGTGCCTTGTCTGATACAATGCATTCATGCGTTTGGCGTTTTTTTCAGGGTATAAGATTAATTTTGCTTAATCAGAGGCTATGCCTATGGGTAGTCTTACGAAAGAGTTGGCTCTTGAGAGTGACTATAGATTCCCATTTAGGTGGTCACAGGGGTGTTTTGCGTATTTGGGCATATTAATTACTCCAGTTCTAGATTGGCTGTTCAAAGCCAATTTTACTCAATTATTTGAAAAAATTAATTAAGATCTCCAAAGATGGGAGGCACTTCCAGTCTCATGATTGGGTCGGATAGCACTTATTAAGATGAATATTCTCCCTCGTTTGCTATACTCTATACGGATGCTCCCCTGATTTTCAATAAACAAACACTCAGGAGACTGAACAATTGGTTCAGCTCCTTTATCTGGCACCATAAACAGTCCCTCATTAAATTAGCCAAATTGTAGTTGCCTCACAGATTGGGGGGAGTAGACCTTCCGGACATTAAAAATTACCAATTAAGCTCGCTTTTGACCTACATAGTGATTGGGTTTGTGGGGACCCTCTTTCAATATGGCTAGATATCGAAGTCTCCCAGGCAAGGTGCCCCCTTAGCAGTTTGCTGTTTTTGGACAAGGTGAGGACAGTCAGGGAATATTGCCATAACCCAATAGTCATCAATACTGTTAAAGCATGGAGGGCAATTTGGCAGAGGGAAGGTAATATTGGCAAAACATCTTTGTTTACACCATTAATGGGTATGCCGAGTTTTCAACCAGGTATGATAGATTCAGGATTTAAACATTGGGCAGCTAGGGGTATATCTTGCATGGGCGATTTATTTGAGGGAGATGTAATGATGTCCTTCGATCAGTTAGTACGGAAACGCGAGTTACCTAATAGAGGCCTCATTTGTTTTTTTCAAGTTAGGGATTTTATTCAAAAAAGGACCACACTTTTGAATGATCCCTACAAATCTGACATAGAAAGAGGGGTACTAAGGGCTAAGAGCACACTCTCTGTCAGTACTCTAAATCACCAATTGGGGAGTGCCACCTCAGATGAATCTGATCGACTCTGCAAGATGTGGGAAAGAGAGCTGGGTGTTGAAGTTTCTCCAGAGGCATGGGAGGATATTTGGGAGAATGCAAGGAAGATATAAATTTGCAATAGGACCCATGCTTTACAGTTGAAGATTCTCCACAGGGTCCACTTAGCCCCAGACCGTTTGTCAAAATTTAAACTGGGGTATCTTCAGCATGCCCCAAGTGCAAGGTCTGTACGGGTACTCTTACCCATTGTCTTTGGTCTTGTGACAGGCTTCAAACATATTGCAGTGCTGTGGTGGGTGCAATGGAGAGGATTTTAGGTGTAGGGGTGGAGAAGGACCCTGTCTTTCTCCTTTTGGGCCTACCCATTGTATTTCCTGCAGACTCGTATAAGGCAAAACTTTTCAATATTCTTACATTCTGTGCAAGAAAAAATATCTTGTTAGGTTGGATTTCAGAAACCCCCCCAGGCCTGTCGGGTTGACGGAAGATTGTTATGGAATGTATTCCCCTGGATTTTCTCACAAATATGGTACACCACAAAACTGAGAATTTTTACAAGACATGGCAAGCCATTTTGAAATACCTGGACACCGATTTATCTGCCACACTAACAAGGGCTTTTATATAGCCGTAACGATTGTGTTTCATGAGTCCAATATCCAGGGAGGAGGAACTGTGAATGTCTGAGAGTTTTGTTTATTTATTTGTTTACTATGACTATTTATTTGTTTGTTGTTAGGTATATATTTAGTTAGTTAAATAGCTAGTTTAGGTTTTTAAAAAAATTTTATACTTCTCTTTATATTTTTATACATTCGTATAGGAGGGTGGGCTGGGAAATTTGTTTTTATTATTTGGGTTTAGTTTTGTACTATTTTTGTACTGTTTTGAATTGCATTGTTTTGTATTTGTTGTAATATTTAAAAATCTACTTTTTCATAATAAAAATATATATATTTAAAAAAGTTGGCGACATATAATGATTGGTGTAGCACAGAGGTCAGTGCTGGTACCTTAGATAAAAGAATGGAAGATACGGTTGCTAAATTTGCTATCAACACAAAAATAGGAAGGACAGTAAGTTCTGAAGAGAACATAAGATAACAAAAAAGATGTAAGCAGGTTAAGTAGTGCATACATCTCAAAAGGTTCAGGTGCAGGTACAGTAAGTAAATAGGAAGGTGGATAAGGAGGAATGTTGCCACTTATTGCAAGAGGAATTGAATTCAAAAGTAGGGAGATTATACTTCAGTTACACAGGGCACTGGCAAGACTGCAACTGATTTAAGGAAGGAAGCATTGAAGGCAATTCAGAGAAGCATCACCAAACTAAAAGCTGGAATGCTAAGGTTGTCTTATGATGAATGTTTGGAAAGGCTTGGGTGTATCTGCTACAGTTAGGAGGCAACTTGATTGAAACACAAGATCCTGGCAGGACTTGAGTAGACAGAGGTGGAGAGGATACTTCCTCTTATGGGAGAACTTAGAACCCAGGGTCAGCGTTTAAAAATCAGGGTAGCCCATTTCAAGGAGATGAGGCAACATATTTTTTCTCAGAGGGTCATGAGACCATAAGAACTAGGATAACAATTAGGCCATTCAGCCCACCAAGTCTGCTCCACCATTCGATTATGGCCAATATGTTGCTCAACTCCATTTTCATGCCTTCTTCTTTGATTCCTTACTAATCTTTGTTACTTTGTCTTTAATACACTCAATTACTTGTCCTCCACAGATTTTTGTGGCAATAAAGTCTACAGATTCACCACGTTCTGGCTGAAGAAATTCCTCATTTCCGTTCTGAAGGGTCATCCTTTCATGCCAAGTTTGAACCCCCAGTCCCAGCCTCTCCTGTATTCTGTAAGTTTCAATGACATAATTTTGCATCCTTCTAAACTTCAAGTACAGACTCAGAGTTCTCAATTGCTCCGAGACTTTGGAACTCTTTTTGGAAAAGTGGTGAAAGCAGTGTCCTTGAACATTTTTAAGGCAGTGGGTCATAAAATATTCTTAAGCAACTAAGTGAAAGGTTAACAGGTATGGTCTTTTGGAATGGCAAAGCAGACTCAAGGGCTGAATGGCCTAAACATCTTCTTAACTTGTACATTCATCTACTTAATGTCTAAAACCTACATTTAACTTCAATCAACAAGAAATCTGACTGGAAAAAATCTTGACACATTTGGCAAAATCTTGGGGTAGAAAATACTATTTAATTTGTGGATGGACTATTTAGAATTGGGCCAACTGTCTACAAGTTTAATAATTTGTTTATTTGAGTGTGAATCTCAAAGAGATAAACAATCTCAACTGATGAGATTAAAGATTTCTCTCCTGGATAATTAAAAATGATCCAATGAAAAATAACTTTCTTTCCAATGAATCAATTCAAAGCACAATCTGCAAATCCTAAAACACAATTATAAATTTGTCTCAGATGCCTTTGTTGGTTTGGTGAATTTTAAAAAAATGCATTAGAACATTGCATTAAGAATTAAAGCTTATTGTTGGGGCTGAATTGAGAAACCTTCATTTTGCAAACACTTATACCATGCCTGCCTCAAAGCACAGTTTTAATAAGCCCCGAAATTCCACATATATTGCTGCAGTTTCAGCATATAATCAAAAATATCAAGATTTTTACAGCAGCAACATGGGACAAGAATCAGTTTTCTACCTGCAAATCAATTGCCCTACCATTTTATACTTTGGTCAATCTTGCAACTCATCCATGAACTCCTGTGTGGTTTTAATTTACATATATTATAATGAGGACCAGTGATGCTGTAGGATTGCTTTTCCTACTGTTACACTTACATTGCACTTGGGGCAAGTTTAAATGAAAATTATACGGCACAGCTGTTACCATAATCAGCTCAAACAAGCAGTAAAAAGAGTTGAAGAATTTTAAGAGCAAGACTTTTAACAGCAATTTCTGCAACTCCCAATAATTTTTTCAACTTTGTTTGGCATTTTACACCAAAAAGCGTTGACTTGCATCTCCTACTTCTTTCCATGACTAGAGTCAGAAAGTTGAAACCTTTCCAGTAGGAGAAACATGCAATTTTAGGGATTGGATATTTTCTTTTATGTCATAATCACAGAATAGGCATGAAAGCATAGCATAAAGGCAAGGAGTGTTTGACGTCATGGACTAGATGGAGTCCATAAATTATTAACCCCTGCCATAGAATATACAGTTAGCATAATTCACATGAAGGGATCTCAGAGATGTCCTCATGAAAAAGCAATAGGGATGAATGCTTTGTCACTTGCTTAATAAACATCTGAAGCATCAAAATCTATCTGCATAGACTATTTCGTAGAGAGATTTCAGGTAGCCCTTGAGGAGCCACAGAGTCTTCAGCAGAGTGCAGCAAAACCAGGTGACTGTTGGAATTGAGAGCAGTGTTGAAAAGCTTTAGACTTATTGTGAGACAGCAGTCTGTAGAATTCATGTCTTCCCCACTCGAGAAAATTATAAGCAAACTCCATTTTAATGTATATTTATTTTTTTTATGGTCCCTACTGATGTTAGTACTGGACAAGTCAGATCCCCAAGTCAAGCTTGGCCATAAGAAAACACCTTGAATAAGTTAATTTTGCTTTTTATTTATCATGATAGTCAGTCACTAAGCATGTTTACTGCAGACTGCCAATGTACTTTTAACAAAATAACAATTCTTAATGCACACAGAAGGAGAAAAGAAATATTATCTATTCTATACTCAACAAGAACAATTAAAATGAACTTATTAGAGGTATCAGAAATAAAGATTCACCGCTTTTACCCTCAACAGCAACCTTACAGACACTCAATTCTCAACAAAAGATCACCTTGTATCCATTTGAGAGTTTCTTGGTCAGTTGGCATCTGGACCTTTCATCATACTGACTTCTTAAATGTTTTCCACAGCAAACATATGGGCTCTCTACATATTCAGTTTCCAGCAGTTTTTTGGTACTGAATTTTCTTCCGAGCCACATAGGACTTCTTCCCTTTTGTTTGGGCCTGACAATTCAGAAACTATATAATTAACTTCACCTACTGCTCTGACTGAATCTGGACACATGCCTGGTGGTTCTGTGTTTTCTGTCTCCTAATGTTATAGAACATTTTATCAGTCCATTTTTGTTCTTGCCTCTTTCCTTGTTTCTAATCATTCACTGAAAGCTCTACTCCAAAGCTGTAAATTCTCAAATGCATGGATCAGCAAACTTCAGAACCTCCCAGAATCACTTGCAGAACCAATCTAAAATGAAAACAAAACTATGTCCTTCCTTTCTTAACAGACAATATAGAAATACAAATTAGACTTAAAGCCATACATTACTTCTCCGTTAAAATAAAAAGTTCCCAAACAATGATATGATCATCATTGATCACAATATATTCAATTTGAAACTTTCATTGAAAACACCCTATTTATGACTTCCGATGTTCATATGTCGAACCATTGTCACAACCTATGACCAAATACCTTTATTTCAAGTTTATGTACAAGGTGCTGGAAAAACCACATCTAGATTGCTACAAATTGATTTGGTCCCCTTCATTTAGGAAAGATTGTGTTTATTTGGAGGCAATTCAGAGAAGCCTCCCTACGATGATCAACAATGTGGAGGGATCATCCAATGAGCAAAGGCTAAACAGGTTGGGATTCTCCTCACTGGAGTTTAGAATGAAAGGTGGTCTCATCGAAATACATTGAACTCTTAAGGGACTGAACAGAATAAATGGTTTTCCTTATGGGAAAGTCTAGGACCAGAGGGTGTAGACTCAGCATAAAGCAGCAGTAATTTAAGATTGAGGTGAGGAGGAACTTCTTGGAGAGAGTTGAGTGTATTTAGAACTCCTGGCCACAGACAGCTGTGGGACAGATTCCTTGTGTACATTTAAGACTGAGGCAGATAGATTCTTGATCAGTATTGGAATGAAGAGTTACAGGAAAACGACAGTAAAGCTGACATTAGAAATGTCAGATCAGCCATGATCCGATCCTACTGAAAGCCAGAACAGGCTCGAGGGGCTCAGTGATCTCTCCTGTCTTATTTCTTTTGATCTTAAGATCCAATTTGACTAACTATTCCAAATATTTGAGATAGGATTTAAACAAAACAGAACAATTTCACAATAGTTTCAACAACTGGAAAAAAACACTTTTGGTTTCTCTGGGTGAGAGAAGGTAGGTAGTGTGTGGAGAGCAAAGAAGAAGAAGGGTGAGATGGAGGGAGGGAGGGAGGCAGGAGGTAAGGAAACTAACTAGTCAATGTGCTTCACTGTTTAAGGCAGTGCATTTCAGATTACAATAAATTTGCCACATAAAATATTTCCATATGCCACTTCTGGAGCTTATGGCAATAACCTTAAATCCGTGCACTATTGTTTCTTATCCAACTGCCATTGGAAATTGTTTTTCCTTATTTACTTTATCAAGATCCATTAATTATTTTGCACACCTCTATCAAACCTTCTCTGGTCAATGCAAATGTCAATGATCCATTTTTTTAACATAGCCTTTTTGATTTTGTGTGTACAAACATCAGGCTTTCTTTTAGAATTGAACCATCTAATTTATGTTGCCACTCCTCATTCTGCCTACCACAAGTTATTACTTTATCCTTGTAAGATTTACTACTGTACATTGCTTTCCATTTTTAGCCTGTTTTGTACTGACAGTGCACCTGTCCCCTTAACGTCATGAGCATTACTTTTGCTAACAAGACTTAAGAGATATGAGGACAAGGAGGACTGGTAGGATTTAGGGAAAGAAAGTATCAGTCTTATTGATTTCGAATTTAGAATTGTTCTCCTGGTTTTCAAATCTCTCTGCTGTCTCATTCTTCCATTTCTGCAATCCATCCCAGTCCCACATGGTCATTTCTGCTATAACGAGGTAGATCTGACTTAATAAGGAGGCCGTTGGGATGTTCTGGAGTGGTATTAGTCCTCCGAGGAGCAGATGTGGCAGAGGAGGAGGAGGAGAAGAAATTGGGAATAAGGGATAACGTTTTTACACAAGAAATCTGCTCCCAGGAGGACCAATTCCACCATAGAACATCCCAGATGACCGCCTTCTTCAAAGACCGCTATTTTCCCTCCCACATGGTCGTCAATGTCCTCCAGTGCAGCTCCTCCACTTCCCGCATCTCTGCCCTTGAACCCCAGCCCTCCAATCACAACAAGGACAGACGTTCAACCCCACTAAACTCCAGATTCATCGCATCATCCTCCGCCATTTCCGCCACCCACAAACAGACCCCATCACCAGGGATATATTTCCCTTCCCACCCCTATCTGCGTTCTGGAGAGACCATTCCCTCTGTGACTCCCTTCTTAGGTCCATCCTCCCACCCTCCACTCCCGGGACCTTCCCCTGCCAACGCAAGAGGTGCAAAACCGGTGACCACACCTCCCCCCACCTCCGTCCAAGGCCGCAAAGGATCCTTCCACATCCGACAAATGTACTCCCTGTACTTCCACACGTCATCTACTGTATCTGTTACTCCCGATGTGTCTCCTCTACACTGGGGAGACAGGACACTAACTTGCAGAACATTTCAGAGAACATCTCTCGGACACACATACTAAACAACTCCACCGTCCGGTGGTCGAACACTTCAACTCCTCCTCCCATTTGGCCAAGGACATGCAAGTCCTGGGCCTTCTCTACTGCCAAATCCTAACCACCCGATGCCTGGAGGAAGAACGCCTCACCTTCCACCTTGGGACACTCCAACCACACGGAATCAATGTGGATTGCGCCAGTTTCCATATTTCTCCTCCCCTCACCTTATCCTAGCTCCAACCTTCCAACTCAGCACCGCCCTCTTGAACTGTCCTACTGTCCATCTTCCTTCCAACCTATCTGCTCCATGCTCTCCTCAGACCTGTCACCTTCATCCCCACCTTCAACAACCTATAGCATTCCCAGCTAACTACCCCCAGTCCTATCTCCCCTCCCATTTATCTCTCAACTCCCTTGGGCCATAAGCCTCATTCCTGATGAAGGGCTCATGCTCAAAACATCGATTCTCCTGCTCCTCGGATGCTGCCTAACTGGCTGTGCTTTTCGAGCTCCACACTCTTTGACTCTGATCTCCAGCATCTGCAGTTCTCACTTTCTTCCAGCTTTTACTCTGGCAACCTTACCTAATATTGCCTTCATTTAACTTTTTGGAAGTCCATTCTATTGCATTGATCATGTTAATTCTAAACTTCCCTTTTACCAATCTGAATCTGCACCAGTTTTAGTCACACTTTAGTTTTATCCTTTCTTGACGATTTAATTAAGGGCAACGCAGAACAGGCAATAAATGCTGACCAGCCAGCAACATCCACATCCTACGAATGAATACATCTCACAATCCTCCTTTCAGACATGAGTATCCTAACTTCCTCCTCTCATTCTTCAGTCCATTAATGTGACATTGAAATTATTGATCTCAATTTTAAAATTTTCATTTTTGTTCTCCAATGCCACAACTCTCCAAGATATTTGCAGGTATCTTATTTGGATCCCTTCAGAAATCCTGTTGCCTTGCCCACAGCTGCATCTATTCTGGTTTCTGAAATTTCTTCCCTAAATATTTCTGAGTCTCTTTAATAAGCTTCTAAATGTCTTCAACCAGGTTTTGACTATTTGCTTTACATGGTTCACTATCTAATAACACTCCTCTGAAGCATCCTGGGATGTTTCTTGCTAAATGGGCAGCACAGTGGCATAGTGGTTAGCACTGTTGCCTCACAGCACCAGAGACCCAGGTTCAATTCCTGCCTCGGGCAACTCTCTGTGTGGAGTTTGCACATTCTCCCTGTGGCTGCGTGGGTTTCCTCTGGGTGCTCCAGTTTCCTCCCATAGTCCATAAATGTGCAGGTTAGGTGAATTGGCCATGCTAAATTGCCCGTAGTGTTAGGTGAAGGGGTAAAATGTAGGGGAATGGATCTGGTTGGGTTGCGTTTCAGCAGGTCGGTGTGGACTTGTTGGGTCCAAGGGCCTGTTTCCACACTGTAAGTAATCTAATCTTAAAAAAAAATTGGAAAAATATAAATTGATGTTGTTGTGGGTCTGAAAAGCAGAACTGAATATTTCATGTGTAGTATCAAAGAACTGTACTGCTTAAGCATGACTTCCTCTGCTCTGATAAGTGTCCTTTAAACCACTTCTTTATGCCAGTCTCTTAATGCTTTGAGTGACAACTGATAGTTGTGAGCAATATCTATGAACTTTGATGAAAGTGCTTAATCTATGTTCACTTAAAATTATTAGATGGTACAGATTGAGTTTCATCCCACAAGTCTGGGCTGGATTTCATAGGTGCAAATACAGAAAGAACATGTTAACTCACTCTTATCTACCAGATGCATTCTGTAGATCAAATCAGGTTTCACTAGAGACATCTCCTCCAATACCAATCGACAGTGCCTTTCACAACTTCAGAATCGTGTGATAGAATCTTTCACACCAACCCAAAGACAGGTGTTCTTTTGGTAGTGTACTCATTTGAGATCTCATCTTAAATATGACACATTCAATAGAACTTGAGGACTTGATTTCAATTTCAGCCTGGACTACATGGTCAGGCCTTGAACCCACATCTTTGACTCAGAGACATGGATGCAACCATCACATTGTAATGATGAAAGTTTTCTCCCAAGATTAGGCCCTTTTGGAATTCAGTCAAAGCTCAAAATCCGGAATGGTGGGCCACATTGCATCAGACTGTTTTTCTTTTCATACATTGTAAATTTCACATAACCATTTTGATGTACTAAGTCTAACTTTGCAGCTGGCACTCATTGTTCTTTTTGGACAGTTCAGATTAGACTAGCCTCCCACTAAAAAGCATATTTTTCTCAAGTGTAAAATTTCACCTTGATTGCTGAGACTAGAATTATTTCAAATCTATCCTCTGCATAATTTTTCTATGTTTACCCTCAGTTATTAGTTTTCTAATAAGAAACAAGACCACCTTTCCTCTGAATTGTTAATAATTCTAGATTAACATTATAGGCCTCATTGCATGGTTCTATCACTCCCTAGCTTTGAGTCAAACGTTCTACGTGCAAGTCCCACACGATTATCTCTTGGCTATGGGTGTATTATTGTCAAGCAGGTTGACTATCAGCCTTAAACCCTTCTAATATGTCAGTCCGATGATAGATAACAAGAATTAGAGTTCCCATCAGCCATCCTCTAGAAGGCCACAAGCCATAAGTACAGCCCACTGCAATGGAAATCTATGGTAAACACTTGAGGATGAATTGGGAGATAACACTTGGGATATAAGGCAAAATTCTTTGGATGAATTGAGAACATGCTGCGGTCTTTATTGAATTTTTTTTCTTTAAATCATCACGTTAACTGCCTTATATTAAAAATGTGAATGAAAATTAGACATTTGGCACTTACATACAATAAACTACAAAATATTATGAACGACCAGTACTTAAATCATCATCGTGAATTTTTAATTGAAACTGAATCATCTTTCAAGGAAGAATCATTCCTCCTAACTGGAATTTATGTGATGCTGTAATCTCCACCACTGTGAGCTTCAAAATCCGTTTTGCATGTATTAGTTTCGATTACTTATGTTGGATCAACATAGTTTCAAGTCTTGTGATACGAGTTTAGCATACTACCTTTAGTACTGTTGGCAATATAAATGCAAATTACATATAGTCCTAGATTGACTAAAGCTCTTATGCTTCGCATGTCAGTTCAAACTGGAGTCTTTGCATGTCGGTTAGACTCTGAACATACACTTGAAATGCTTCGGTGGCGAAAGATCATAAACTGACGTAGAATGTGTTAGTGTGTAATGTGTGCTTCATTATTCCAAACAATGACATAGTTGATTCTTGTTAGAAGAAATATCAATAGCGTGAAATGGCCGAATTAATTTGTTAAAGAAGCTGAAATCTAAGAGATATGAAACAGCTCCACTAAAACAAACGTAAACTCATCTGTTCCGGATCCTTGCGATTTAAAACGAAACTAAGAAAGGACTTCCAGTGAGAGGGCAGCACACTTCTTTCAGGAACATGAACGGGCCATGGACCATACTAAAACTTACTAAACATTGCGAGTGGCCACTGATTTGCATTCATTCAGTGTTTTATAACATGTGCCAAGACATGCCAGTTATTATGACAGCAGCCAGATCCCGCAGCCCCTCGGGGCACCTATTTCCATCCCAGTCAGATAAATCATCTAAACTGCCTTTCGTGCCCTCATTGTGAAAACATCTCTATACATTTAAAGGGTTTATTTATTATCTCTGCAATGAAACATTTCGCCTGGAGAAGCAGCCATACCGAAATGGCACACTTACCACCGCTGTCAGACCCACTGACTGTTAATCCCGGGAGGGGGGGGGGGAGAAAATGGAGCCGCGCTGCTCTGTGGAACTCGTAGTTCTCCAAACGGATCCACTTCCGATGGCCTTCAGGAAACGCTCCTCCGGATGAGAACTACAACTCCCTGCAGGCCGAGCGCCAACCACACGGCAGGCAGCGAGCAGCGCGACCCGCCCCGCCATCCCATCAACAGGCACGCTGATTGGTGAGCACCTGGAAACCAAGGACAACGGCCAGAGAGTCAACCTGTGAGTGGCTCGCGTCTGTAGTCCATCAACCGTTAGCTGCGGGAATGCGGCTTTGGCCGGTGCGCGCGGCCAGACAGAGGAGCGAGCGCCGAGGGCTCGCGCGACTCCAAGTGGGTGCGCGAGCCTGATTCGTTGGCTTTAAAGTGCCCCGAGGCGCACATGGTACTTCCTGTTGGGAAGAATGGAAAGCTTCCAGCTCGAGCCGGAGACTCTGCGATTCCCTGTGCACCGCCTCTTACTCGCTGCTCCGCTAATGATGGACTGATCGCGCTCTCGCCAGGCAGACGCTGCCAATATGCTTCGGGATTAAATGGTTCCTTCACGTCGTCAGCGCTGCTCGGCTTGTACCGCAGTTTCACTTTTCGGAGAACAATCTCTTCGCAAGCCAACCGCAGCCCCCTTCTTGTTTGGGCCCTCTGAGTGAAACGGTGGACTTCCTCCCCCTCCCCCCTCAATTTTTTCCCCTCCCTTGTCCCCCGCCCTCTGACTGTAAAACTATTCAACAAGTTGTGTTTGGATGTGCATTTTGTCATGCAGAGGCTACTGGAACAGGGTTTTGTGCTTTTCTTCTGCTACACAGTCTTCAGGGTATTTTTCGCCGCTTCTCTGCCCAGTAAGTTTCCAAACTAATGAAGCAATGCCTTTGTGTCTGTTTCAATTGACATGTTTGTAAATAAAAAAAATGTTTCTTGTGAACAAAATGTTGAAGAGAACCCTCTGTACCGGGAGCGGAAGGGTGCTGATTTAGCAAACGGCGGGATCGCTGGTTCTGTCTAGTTCTAGCTGCACCTTGAGCTAAAGATGTTGTGGAAGATAAATTCAGATGCTGAGATTTATTTTGCATTTGTTTCAATCCAAGTCAGTACAGGTTTGTTTTAAAGCTATAGCAAACGGTTAGCCTGCCTTCTGGTGCAGAGCCAGCGTAAGCGGAATTCAGAACAAGGGTGAAGTGGAAATATTTAAGCGCTTTCTTCATAACGGTGTAATTTTCTTTTCCATTTATTAGCTTGCGCTTTTAAAGAAAGCTAAGGGATTAACACCTGGCGGTGAAGGCAGCCGGTATCCAAGTCGAGTTTGGTACAAAATAAGTCTTTTTCATTGCTCCTTCACTCTTGGCTGACCTTGACTGTACGGTCAGATTCCCACAATCCTAAAATTTCTGAGAAGTCTAATGGTTATATATGGTCAGCCAGACAGTTAAACAAAAGCGAACTTCGATTTGGAATTTCCATGGGCAATTATTTGATTACGTTTGCTGCAATTTTAATATTATTATGTGATCTTCGAATGCCTTTAAAAATAAAAGAAAGGAAAATATGTTCTCGCCTTCGGTTGTTTAATAATTGAGCTTTGACTGGGGAGCCAGGGGAAACTGACTGAACCCTTGGGCCGACGTGCTGTATTCTACTGTAATTACATTAAGGAGGCCGGCAACCAGGCGCATTAAGAGAACAAGGTCTGATGTCGGCTTGATTTGACAGTATTGTGAGTAGTGATTGATTGATACCGATGAACACTGGCTTAACTTGAGCAGCGTGTTTGAGGTAAAGTACGGTGGGGGTTGATTGTTTGGCAGTGCATTGTGTTTGTTGACTTAGGACTTTATGATATTGACAGTCTCATTCAAGAGACCACATGTGGAAAATGCAAAGGAATATCTTTACACAATAAGGAGGGACGTCGTTGCTTCGAAGTGAGCTAGCAGATTTCTTTATTCTAGGAAATACTTGGAACATTTTCTGAATATTCTACAATATGCTTCCGTAAAATGAGCAATTAATATTTGAGACTGCCTTTCTGTATAGAGACATCTCCAATTTCCACTTCTGTTTTAAGAACGATGTACAGATCCGATATGCAGTTGGCGGCACCGATTTGTTTTAGTTCATTTTTAAAAGGGTAGAAATGGTAGGTAGTGTGGATTTTGCCATGATTTTGGTGTCGCAGTCAATAATGCTTTCAAAATAAAGTTTATAAATGAGACAGGATAGTACGGTGGAGGTACTTGGTTTTGCTTGAGTCAAGGCACAGGGTATATGATGTTAAATTTCCAGTCCAACGCATTTACTTTGGTTTGTCAGGAGTAATTTGTGTGAGCTGTAACATTACTCAAGGTATTGAAAGAGACGTAAGAGGCGATGGAGAATCGTCTCCATCCTTAATGGAAGATTGATGTTCCAAAGAAAGAATAGCGCCCACATCAAACAGCTTTGTAGGATAATACAGTGAGCTGTGAAATCAACGTTTGTATTCTCTCTCACGACATTTTCAGTGATTTGAAACCTTTCTTCATTTTTAGTTCTGCTTCCCAATTCCCTTGCTCCATTTTTATCGAGCACCAAGAGCTGCCGAAATCATAAACACACTTGCATTTTGATCGTGATTTCTTGGTTTCGTTTATGTCCCTCCACCCCCCCCCCCCCCCCCACCCCACCCCCGCCTCACACCTTTACCCCCTTTACAGCGATCATAATTCTCTGAAATGTTGCGCGGGTCCCTAATCGCATAACCGAGGAAACCCCAAACTAACGATTGGTGCAACTCCACCTGATTGTTTTCAGCGTTGTCCTTTTTTTACATTTCCGAACTCCAGCATCCGCAGCATTTTGTTTTGTTCTATAACTTGTCTGATTTGGTCAATAACGGCGTTTTTGGTGCACAGTCTGTTCCATAGGAGCCAATGTCTTTACATGTCCATCAGTTCTGTAACACTTAGCCAGCTTTTAAATAACCGATCGCTCACCTAGACACATTTTTTCATCTGAAAATGTTTGTTCCAGCATGTATCAACTAAAATACTGAGGCCAAATGCAACTTGACAAATCCCTTGCAATGATAACATATAAAACCTAGCCAGAGATTTGAGGTTTTGGAATAGTTATGTTATTTCCTTCAAGATGCCCAGAGCCACGAGGAACCAAGTGATGGATAAAAGGTGCAATTTGTGTGTTCCATTATTCTTCACAGCATGAATTTACTAACTTGCTGGTAATCTTGTTTGTTGGCTTTCAGTTAGTACGATTCTTGAATGCGGTGCATTATAAAAATGTGGTCAGCAGTTCTGCTAGGAGACATAATACAGACACTGAGGAATTGCTTTGAAGTTCTCCTTCCTCAGGCATTTGCAATCATCAGAGGCGCTAAATGATGAGGACAATGTGCCAGGAAGGTATGTCGGAAGCAAACTAGGAGGAAACTGAATTTTGTGACAGCTGCTTGTGCTTCCTTTTTTTTTCAAAAAAATGTGTATGATGCTTTAAAGCTCCTTGTCATAGTTTATTCTAGCCAAGAGAGAAAATCTGATCCACATAATAGCATTGTTATTTGCTTCTGAACTTTAGAAACAGTTAAATCTAGTAACTCACGATTCTCTGTATTTTCTGCTGGCTTTAAATTTAATGTTACTGGTTGACAGCAACCTACAAAATGGGAGGAGGGAATAACTAGAATTTGTTAAAACTATGAAACCTTTCTTAGGTGCCAATGACTTTATACTTAGAATGATAACTTAAAATGTGAAGAGTTTTGTCTGCTATTGAAGTGCTGATCTAAACTTGGAAACTGGCTCTGCTGGCATTACTATGATAGCCCTCATTTTCTAATTGTAGTGCATCCTCATGATGCTGTGCTGTTTGCGTCGTGCCTTGTAGTACTCTGCAATATTATTCGTTCTCTCCAGCAGTGTCCCTTCATGTCTTAGTACAATATGAATATTGAACTTATCAAAAAGTTGTGGACTTTGTTGGGCCGAAGGGCCTGTTTCCACACTGGAAGTAATCTGTTTTTTAAAAAAAAAACTGGGTTCACAAGTGGCTGAATGTTTGGCACGCTGTAAATATGGCTTACTTCCTTTGTGATTGATTAGATAGCTTCATCTAAATGACTTCACATGTGGATATCAGAAGCCCTGCCATCCAATATTTGACCAGTGGGGACAGTTACATTTTTTCATTGATTTTAATTTAATTGTTTTAATCTAATGTGTGATCTTTCTTCAGTATTAATTCAACTTTTTAAAATAAATACCTAATAGTTAACGGCTACTCCATGGTTGCCAGCAACCCATCATTCACGGTAAGTAATCTGCCTTAAACAAGCTGAAGTAAGCTTTTCAGTGAATAAGATTAACTGTCATTATGATGCTATGACATATGTGATTTTGTTCTTCTGTCTTTCTGGTTGCTTTAAAGTTCAAGGTAAAAAAAAAGTTAGCTATCTTATTTTTAACCTAGATGCCAGTAAATATCGAATCAGAGGAAAACGTATTGTTGATTGTAATTTTAAATTCACCAAAGCTTTGCTTAGTAGTTACTAGTTACTAAAAAGCTGGACTGTTACAATCTATAAAAGCTCTGACATGCTAATATAGTGAGGACTGAAATTGAATTTACAGAGGTACTGCAACTCCGTAACGTAAAATGAAAAATTTAACTTACCCTGTGCATTTCACATTGCAAGTCTGCTTAATATGGTTTAACTAATAGTGTTTTCCTACATTTGTGAAAATTACATTTCTAAAGTAGTCCTGAAAGTTTATTGGGTTTGATTTCATTGAGATAGGCAGCACTTTTTTATTTCATTCTTTTGAAGATCAAAATGTCACACTTCACGATTGTTTAAAATTTCATCCCTTTGAAGTAAGTACCTGTCCCACATGAACCTAAGCAAGCAACAGTTCCAAACTGCATTACAGTAACATTTTATGTATTGATTATAATATTTAAAGGACATCTGTCCAAAAAAATGTTTCCTGCCATTTTTTGATTTGCAGAATGTCCTTCAAAAATCTAACTTTTTTCATTTTGTTTGGGCAGAGTCTAACTCTTGGCAAATGTCAGCAAATATGACCTTCAGTTGGCATATTTTTTGCTGTAATTGACATTACTTTTCTAGATTTGACTTCAGTACAGTTGTATTTATTGGCAAGTATAGGAGTTAAGATGTCATGTTATGGTAGTACGGGACATTGGAATATTGCATACAATTCTGGTCTCTTGCTATAAGAAAAACATTGTTTAGCCTGAAAGTGTACAGAAAAGTGTTATAATAATGTGGTCTGGTTGGAGGGTTTGACCTATAAGGAGAGGCTGGAGCTATTTTTCCTGGAGTATCAGAAGCTGAGGGCTGACTTTTGAGAGATTTATGAAATCATGAGTGCTATGGATAGGATGAAAAGCCAAGGTCTCTTTTCCAGGGTGGAGGAGTCCAAAAATAGAGAGCATAGGTTTAAGCTGAAAAGGGAAAAATATAAGAGACCTGAGGGCAGCGTTGACCTGCAAAGGTGGTGCTTGTATGGAATGAGCTATCAGCGGAAGTAGTGAAGACTGGGCCAGTTAAAACATTTTAAAACCTCTGGATGGGTGCATGAATAAGAAGGGTTGAGAGGAATATCGGCCAAATGCTGGCAAATGGGACAAGATTAATTTAGGGCACCTGGTTGACATGGACGAGTTGGCCCAAAGATTCTGTTTCTGTGCTATATATTGCTATGACTATGATTTTAGGTATAAGTTTGAATTGTCACAATGAATAGCAGCAACAGCACCTTCACATTGAACTATAAGAGAAGTATATAATTTTAAAAGCAAACTTGTATGATTTTGCAGACTTTTGAAAAAAAACTGTTAAATAAGGTGAATGTGAGGGTGTTGAACTTTAGAGTAGCTACTCTGAAATCTGAAGTGCTGTAGGAAATTGTTGGACATAGGCATTGGTCAGCTTCCTCTTTTGTATAAAGGTGGGCATGTACTTAGCAGCATGGTACTTTGATTTGTTTGGGGAATTGTAGTTTAAAAGGCTAGTGAGAATTGGTAGCTACTGAGCTTTAAGTAGTAAAGCTGGTGATGGTGAACCAGTACTGTCCATTCAGTAGTGTGGAATAGAGTGTTTTTAATAAGCTATGGATTTTTGTGTATAACTATTTATTTGTTGTTGGAAGGTTCAAACTTGGCTCAGAACAGTGAACCGAGAGAATTTGGATGTGTAGAAAATAGGAATAGTAATTTATTCACACTTTGTATTTTTGCAAAAAAAACAATGAAAGTCTAAGTCTATATACTCCAATGGCAATATATAGTCTTCTGCATTCAAGTTGGTAGGATTTTATGCTTAGAAGTGAGGTTTGCATTTGCTGAGTTAGGTGACCTACGAAGCTAACTCATGAGAATAATGCAGAAGTGAATTTATTGATAATTAAACCTATCTGCTATTAATGCATTTGGGTTTGACTGTTTCTCATTATGCCTCTAGGTGGTGCACCTTGAAGTGTTGGAATTGTGAGAGAAAATGATGGTTTACATTTATTCTGTAGTGCTATACTTTCATTTAAAATATATAACTTTTGATTTATTCTGGATAAATCAATGGTTTGTCTTCACTCTAATTATTCCTGTTCGCTACCACTCATCGTCTCTCAGAAGCTGAAGCAGTTTGTGTTCATAGGTAGTCAGACCTGGACACATTCAGGCTGGGGTAAGTGACATATGTGATTCGGGAGTGACAAACAATGATCATTCTCAACAAAATAGAATCTAACCACCTCCCCTTGATGTTCAGTGACATTGTCATTTTGAAATTCCACCGCTAACACCCTGCGTGTTATCAATGAGCAGAAACTGAACTGGAGCAACCATGTAAATACTGGCTCCAAGAACATAGCAGAAGCTGTGAGTTCTATGGTGAGTAATCACTTTGATTTCTTAAATCCTGCTTGCTATCTACAAGAAATGAGTCTGGGAATGATGGAATGCTCCCCACTTGAATAGATTACTGGAGCTCCAACAAAATCACAAGACATTTGACACGGTCCAGGACGAAGTAGCCCAGTTGATCACCATCATAAACATTTGCTACCTCTTCCTACATCTACAATCAACAAGATGCGTTATAGCAAATCTACAAGCTTCTTTTGACGGTGTTTCTATAATGATGTTGTCTACAATCTACAAGGAGAAGGGCAGCAGATGCAAGAGAGCAAAACCCACCTGCAAATTCACTTTTAAGCCACACACGATCCTGACTTGGAACAATATCACTATCACTATTCCTTCATTGATTTTTGTCAACATCCTGGAACACCTTCCCAAACAACATAGTGAGTCTGCCAAACTATCTGGACCACGCCATCTGAAGAAAATGGCTCACTAGCATTTCAGCACTTTATCAACACACTCGGTTGGGAGCACTGCTACTCTAAATCACAATGTTACAGGCTCAACTCTGATTCTAGCGTTTATTTGTACAAAATAAAAGTTGATACTGCAGGGTATTATAGAGTGGTGCTCTGGCAGAGGTTGTACCTTTTCTGTTGAGATAGTAAACTCCGGCTCAATATGTCTGCTCAGTTCAATATAAAAGGCCCATTAGATTATTTCAAAGAACTGAGAAGTTACCCCTTGTCCTCAGCAATATTTATCCCTTATTAACTTCACAAAATCAGATTATTTTGTCCTTTATCACTGAAATGGGAGTTTGCTGTATGTAAATTGGCTTCTACATTTTCAACAATGAGTAATCTCAAAAATATGTCATTGATCATAAAGCACTTTGAGATACTTAATAAACATGAAAATTATCATAAAACACAAGCCTATTTTTCCAAAGACCGTTTGAGATGGAGGTTAAATTCTGGTCTTCATGATGTTGTTCACATTGCATGAGTGACTGAAAAAGATTAATGGTTTGAGAAATAATCAAATGAAAACTTTAACTCTGAATGCACAACTGAACTGTTATCATTTAAACATGTGTCGAGTAATAGGAGGATGGTAATTTGAAACTCTGGTATGTCTTTAGCAGATTAATAGCCATTGAACTGCATGCTTGCTGACAAGTGTGATCATCCTCCTTTTGCACTGACAAAGGACAATTAAAGGAGGACAACAAATAGTCAACCCTTTGCAAATCCTGTGTTTAAAAACTCAACATTCAGCAGTTGAAGATAGGCAGTTTGGAAGTACACTTAATTGGTGAGGTGTCCTACACTTGGTAGTGTCAAGTAGGTCACCTACAACCTATAAATACCAAGCATTCTAAAATATGCATTGCATTTTTTTTCTAATTTTTCACATTGATTTATACGGAGACTAGGATGATTAAAATGGCATTAACAAAAAGACAAGTTGCATTATGAGTTTGGCCTTCCACCTGTATTGAAATTTTGTATTTTCCATTGTTGGAGAGTCATATAATTTTACAACAGGAAATAGAACCTTTGGTCTAACTTCTCCAAGCTAACCACGTATCCTGCATTAATCTCTTTCCATTTGCCAGCATTTCACTCATAATTTTCTAAACCTTTCCCTGTCATGTGCCCATCTAGATGGCTTTTAAAAGTAATTGTACTAGCCTCCAACACTTCCTCTGGCAGCTCATTGAGTGCATGCACTACCCTCTGCGTGAAAAAGTTGCCTCTGAGGTCCCTTTTTAAATCTTTCTCCTCTCTCACCTTAAACCTCTGCCCTCTAGTTTTGGACTCTTCTACCTTGGTAAAAAGACCTTGGCTATTCACCCTACCCATGCTCCTCATGATGTTCTAAACCTCAGCCTCTGACACTCCAGGGAAAATAGCCCCAGCTGATTCGGCCTTTCCCTACAGCTCAAACCCTCCAACCCTGGCAACATGCTCATAAATATTTTCTGCACCCTTTCAAGTTTCACAACATCCTTCTGAAAGCAGGGAGACCAGAATTGAAGGCAGTATTCAAAAAGTGCCCTAACCAGTGTGCAGTGCAGCCTTACTTTGACCTCCCAACTACTATTCTCAATGCACTGACCATTAAAGGCAAGCATACCAAATACCACCTTCACTATCCTGTCTTTCAGCAACCCCACCTTCAAGGAACTATGAACATGCACCTCGAGGTCTCTGTTCAGTAACACTTCCCAGAATCTTACCGCCCTACCCTGATTTGTCTTCTCAAAATGCAACATATATGTAAATTTAAACTCCATCTGCCACCCCTTGACCCATTGGCTGATCTGATCAAGGTATGCTTTACTCTGAGATAACCTCTAACAGCAATTTCCAGGAGAAACATTATGTCTCACAGCCAACTAGCCCTTCGTTCCTTCTTTAATGTGTCTTGGATCATGAAAATATTTATTAGTATTGTACCTGCCTTTATTCCTTTATCAAAAATTTCACTCCACTTGCGTGATCAGAATGACTAGTCACCAACTTCACTGTTCGCTAGCAAGAGCGATACCTCTGTTATGATGGATAATGGAAGTTCCATCATAAATCATTTTGAATGAAGCACTTTTTTAAAAAAAAATTAGTCCTCTTAATGCTGTAAACTTTTTATTTAATGGCAAGCAGGTGTACTGTAATTCTGTTTCAGATTCACATTTGCCATTTCTCTAACTGGTAGCAGTTGTGTATTAAAACATTTAGCATTTTATCTAATACTGTGAACGCTATATGCAAATTATTATTTTTGTGGGAATGTGAGAACAAAAAGATGATTTCAATAGAAAGGTCTCTTGTTTAACTAATTCTGCATTCATTTTGAAACAAACAAACAAATCTTTGCACTCAAATACTGGTGGAATCACCTTGTCCAATGTGTGCTGTTGTATTTTCGTTGCAGTAATGCTTGATAATTTTGTTTTATTTTGTAACCCCATCTTTTAACTATTGAATTTTGAAAGATTTCTCTAAGCTCATTGTTTTAACATCGCAGTGGAAATGACATGGAAGCAAGGGTAAAAATTTAAAGTACTTGTGAATGATTTGTATTTTCAAACTAAAATTGTTGAAATGTTCTAATCTGCCCCAAAAATGCTTTTCTTCACTTATATTTAAATATTCTACTATTTTTCAAATCATCGCTGAAAAATCGCAGTACAAGTTCAAAAAATGTAAAATTGTTTGTTATAAGCATACAGTGCATGAAAACAAATTTTTTAAGTTGTTTCATCAACTGTAGTGCACTTCAGAGCAGCACATGTGATTGCCATCTAATACATCATAAGGCTTAGAGAAAAGCAAAGAAATAGTTTCATACCAGTGTTTTTAAAGCCTAATGGCCAGGTTGAGACTTCTTCCTGTGCTTAGAAAATAGCACCAAAAGTGAATATTGATTTGTTGATCCATTCTTCACCATGACTATCTTGCTCCCACATTTAACAATAACCAAACGTTGCTGAACTTGCACTTTAGTGACATAGTAAAATCAGCCTTTTTCAGTTCAACATTAAACATCATTGATCTAGAGAGTATATTGGTTATAAATATCTTGTGCACTTAAGTGAATAAAGTATAGCACAGTTTTACAGGCCAACCATTTCATGTTTTATTATGTGGAATAATATTTTCTAATGAGCTTTTAGACATTGTTGTGCATTTTCTGAACTGCAGTCTGGCTATGAGGACAGATATTTTTTCAGGAGACCAAATGTGATGCAGTATTTAGTTTTATAGTTACACTTGTGAGATGAGTAGACCGAATGAAGCAGGAGAAATTCAGTTATCTTATTCTCCATTTTAATATTGCTGCAAATCTGTACAGTTGGTTGTTTTTGTTCTGTGTTTTTGTTTCTTAATTTATATCTCCTTTCCATCCTTTGAGAAGTATCCTGATGCATACGCAACATCTGGGGGGAGATAAAGTCCAATAATTCATAGCTGTGGTCTGAGACAGTTATAGTGGGAATGGCAAATCAGAGTTTTAATTTGAAGAGTTTTGATTTGTGATGGACCAGGTCAGACCCTCTCAAAACATTTCAAGAAAGTAGCATGGACCCTAACTTTATGATGTTTTAAGCAGATGTAAGTGGATATTTTAAGTGATGCAGCTGGCCCAACCACTGAGTTTTAAGCAAAACAGAATTTATTTGCAAGATTACGGAATGAAACACTAAATAGAATGTAGAGTAACAACCTATCTGAAAACCTACAGATTATCCCAACATAACGATGCTGTTCCAAATACTTGTAACTATCCCCAACACCCCTTGGCAAAAAAAAAGGTAAAAGCAATCAGGGTCTTACGAGAGCGAGAGATGGCAGAGATCCAGCATGGAACACCTTCTTCCACATAGCTGTTTCTTAGACCAGTGGCCTCAAAACTGTCTGCTTGTTCTGAACAGCCAGATTGCTGTAACTCAAACCAAACCAGAGAAAAGCTAAGCTGGGAGAACTTTTCATTGTTTAAGTTTTTTTTAACTTGAAAACCTTTTTCATGCGGCAGTATTTGTTAGCTGTAATCATATTGGCCCTAAAGCACTTCAAACCTAGACCTCCTGGAGTTTCTGTGATTCTGACCCCTCTGAAAAAAACAAGGACAACACAACCTTGTTAAAGGAGCAGCATCATCATGCCTCCCCTCAACCCCCCTAAAAAAACCCATCAATATCCAAAGATGGTTTCATTTTAAAACCCCTTAAGCTTAAATCGTTAACACACAACAGCACCCATATGCATTACATTGCCAATAGTCATGCAAACATGCACTATTATATTGTTTCTGTTTTACTCCTGCCCCTGAATGCCTCTATTTATCATTGAACATCAGATCCATCAGTCCAATTGGTCCATGCTGACCAGATATCCTAATCTAATCTAGTTCCATTTGCCACACTTGGCCCATATCCCTCCAAACCCTTCCTGTCCATGTAACCTATCCAGGTACCTTTTTTAAATGTTGCAATTGTACCAGCCTCCTCCACGTCCTCTGGCAGGTCATTCCATCCACTCACCACTCACTGCATGAAAAAGTTGCCCCTTAGGTCCCTTTTAAATCTTTCTCCTCTCATTCTAAACCTATGCCCTCTAATTCTGGACTCCCCCACCCCAGGAAAAAGACCTTGTCTATTTACCTTATCCATGCCTTTCATGATTTCATAAATCTCTATAAGGACATCCCTCAGCCTCTGACGCTCCAGGGAAAACAGCCCCAGCCTGTTCAACCTCTCCCTATAGCTCAAATCCTCCACCCTGGCAACATCGTTAAATCTTTTCTGAACCCTTTCAAGTTTCACAACATCCTTCCGATGCGAGGGAGACCAGAGTTGCACCCAATATTCCAAAAGTGGCTTAACCAATGTCCTGTACAGCTTCAATATGACCTCCCAACTCCTGTACTCAATGCTCTGACCAATAAAGGAAAGCATACGAAATGCCTTCATTACCCTGTGTACCTGCAACTGCACTTTCAAGGAGCTATGAACCTGCGCTCCAAGGACGCTTTGTTCAGCAACATTCCCCAGGATCTTACCAGTTAAGTATTTGAGTCCTGCTTTGATTTGCTTTTCCAAAATGCAGCAACTCACATTTATCTATATTAAACTCCATTTGGCACTCCTCAGCCCATTGGTCCATCTGATCAAGGTCCCGTTGTACTCTGATGTAATCTTCTTTGCTGTCCTCTACACCTCCAATTTTGGTGGCATCTGCAAACTTGCTAACAATACCTCCTATGTTCACATCCACATCACATATAAATTCTGAAAAGTAGTGGACCCAGCACTCGCCTTGTGGCACACCACTGATCACAGGCCTCCAGTCTGAAAAACAACCCTCCACTGCCACCCTCTATCTTCTACCTTTTTGAGCCAGTTCTGTATCCAGTGGCTAGTTCTGCCTGTATTCCATGAGATCTAACCTTGCTAACCAGTCGCCCATGGGGAACCTTGTCAAACGCCTTACTGAAGTCCACATAGATCATGTCCACTGCTCTGCCCTCATTGATCGTCTTTGTTACTTCAAAAAACTCAATCAAGTTCATGAGACATGATGTCCCACTCTCTAAGCCATGCAGACTCTTCCTAATCAGTCCTTGCCTTTCCAAATACATGTAAATCCTGTCCCTTGGGGTTCCTTCCAACAAAAACTTGGCCACCACCAACATCAGGCTCACCACTCTATAGTTGTTTGGCCTTTCCTTACCACATCTCTTAAATAGTGGTACCATGTCAACTGACCTCCAGTCTTCCGGCACCTTGCCTCTCAACAATGCGTTGGCAATCATGTTTTCTTGTCCTGCCACATGTAAAATTTTCACATTGAATGGTTGTAACAAAAGTTCCATCTAATCAGTCTGGAATTCTTTTTCCTTATTTCTCCACCAACTTCAATGGCTTATGATCAGTGCATATGATTATCCCAGATAAATTACAACATTTCAACCGTTACCAGTAACGCCAACACCAAGGTCAAAGGCTACTTCTCCATTGTTGAACATTCCCCAGCAGAAATATTCAGTTTCTTGCAGAAATACCCAATAGATCTTTCTATTTTCTCATCATCTTCTTGCAACAGCACAGCAACAACACCCACATCACTTGCATTGATAGCCATCTTGAATGGCTGTGCATAATTATGTGTGGTGAACACTGGGAAAGTGGCTAACAGCTTTCAGGCTGTCAAATGCCTTCCAAACATCTGCTATTCACTGAAACTACTTGCTTTTCTCTAGCAATTCAATGAGTGAAGCAGTGAAGCTGTTAAATTTCAGTATGAATTTCCAATAAAAATCCACTCAATCCCAGGAATCATCTTTTTGCTGATTTTAGTATGGGAAACTCTCTAGTTGTATTTGTTTGCATCCTGGGGCTATTTGTCCATGTTCAATAACATGGCCTAGGAAGTGAACTGGGCTTTGGCAAATTTATTTTTAGCCAGGTTTATCACCAAGCCTGCCTCCTGAAGTTGATCGAACAATTCTGATAAATGTTGCAAATGTTTCTTCCATGTGTGAATAAAATTCACGGATCATCTCTATTTATGACATAATTTGGTAATCCAGAAATTATCTTTATTGGTTAGTCTTTGAAATGTAGCTGGTGCATTTTTCACACCAAACGGCATGACTTCAAATTGATGCCGTCCATACAGCATTAGAAAAGCCGAAATTGTCTTCGTTCTTTTGGACAAAGCTACCTGCCTTATCCTCAGAGCAAGTCGAACTTAGAAGTATAAGTTGCTTGTTTCACCTTTTCAACACTGTCTTCCAAACATGGAACCTGATATGCATCAGTCTTTGTAACTGCATTAACTTTGTGATAGTCCACACACAAGTGTTTGGTATGGTCTGGTTTTGGCACTGTGGGGAGCTCCAGTCACTAACTCACTTCAATTATGCCACCTTGGAATACACTTTCAATCTCCTTTTGAACCTATGAACTTTACAGGGTTATGACTATATAGATGTTGCTTAATTGGAACAGCATCTCATATGCATAATTAGGTTAGTACTTCCAAGCTTATTTCCACATATCTTCCCATGTGATAGTAATAACTATATTTCAGGTCATTTCAATTTTCCTCTGGAAGGTAATGCAATTTATCCCAATTTTTGACAACTTCCTCATTGCTAAAACTAAATTGGACAATGTCCAAATCAGAATTGTCTGAACTTAGTTTTTCACTGTGTTGTAACCAATAACCGTCTCCTATTGCTGTCATTGCCTGTCAAAATACCTTTTGTGCATATATGAAACACTGTGAGATTTCTTTCTCTCTGGACTACTTATCAGCTAATTCACGACACTCCATTTCCTTTTGACTTGATAAAGACCATTAACCCTTGCTTTTAAAGGTTCACCTATGACGGGAAGTAACACGAACACATTTCCTCTACTAGCAAAATTGCAAGGTTTATTAATTTCTTGTCATCTTCCTGTTTCATTCCATGTTGTGATACTTTTAAATGCTGTCCAGCCAACTTCCCCACCCTACTTAATCGTTCCCTAAAATTTGACATGCAGAATTCGGAGACACATGTTTGGACTGACTTATTCATTTCTCCTTTATTCAGTTTTAGCAGTCCTCTCGCTTTATGCCCGAGAAACTAATTCAAATAGACTGAATTTGGTCGATTCATTTGGTGCATCTCTGATCGCAAAAATTACAAACAGAATTCCCATATCCCAATCATCTTGATAGTCTTGACGCTAAGCCCTCAACATAGACGTTAATGTCTGCCACCTTTCTAGTACTCCCTACGTCTCTGGACGGTATGCAGTAGATTTGAATTGTTTTGGACATTTTAGAAATAAAACTTCCTTGAGTAATTTTAATGTGAAGTTTGACCCCTGATCAAGTTGTGTATCTCTGTGGGTAGTGACTAACTCCTCCTATAATCCTTTTAGCTGTGATATTGCTAAATGAAACAGCCTCTGGAAATGCTATTGCCTACTTTTTAGGTAGGGGTCCTATGCAATCAATTAAGATTTTTAAAGGTTCCTCAAATGCAGGGATAGGTATTAAGTGTGATTTTAAAAAAATTATTGTTAGTGCTTTTCCAGTTACCTGACGTGTCTGACATATCTGGCAAAATTCAACTACATCCTTGTGCAGTCCAGGCAGTAAAAATGTTTTTGTATTTTGGCTTGACGTTTTTCTTGTCCCTAAATTATCCTGACTGGTCATTCATGTGTCACTCGCAACAGCTCTATTCTGTAACCCACTGGCAATACAATTTGATGTATTTTGCCATTTCTCATCTGCTTGTAGATGGTGTATCACAGACTTTGGTATTTGCACTACAGGAACATTGTGTGCCGGGTTGCCTGTTCACTATCATCATTGGTACTGTGAGGTTGATGGAGGGAGAACTGCACCTAAAAGGGGGACCGGTGTTAGTGCTTTAAGAGCAAGGTCTTACCAGTCCTTGATATAGAAGGATGGAGTTTTTTTTCAATTTGAAAATATCAAACCTGGCCTTTTTTTTGCCAAGTCTGGTGAATTAGAATTTGCTATGCAAGTAAACACTTGTTTGTTTCATTATTTTTGAGGAAAAATAAGAACTACCAGTCAGCCTTGTTCTGCCTCAATTCAACTTTCAAACATGACCCCTGGTTTTATCCAAATTGTCTAGTTTGAACTGATTTTGACTTACCTGAATACCATCTTTTCCTGTCATAGTTTACAAACCTCAATGTAATCTTGCATGGGTTCTTCTGAAGTACACACAAATAAACCTATAGGAGTGACTGAGAATTAATCTTATAACCTGCCTCTTAAACTATCCAAAGACTATTAGTGGAATTTTTTTAAGAGTCCTGAGTGATGTAGATTATGATGAGATGTGACAGAATTGGATAAAAAGTCAGGTGAGGCCCATCTCATCACCTGATGCATCTTGTTTCATCTTTGTATGATTTTCACGAATGGTACTGTAAATTTCTCGAGGTAGCAATGAGCTGCCAATTAAGGAATACTATAATAGTCTGTTTTGTTTTAACGTGTGTTTCTTCAATGCAAAGTGGCTATAACATAATTAAAGAATTTAGACCAGTATTGATAGAATGTGAACTTTTCTCCCTTCGATTGGCTATAACATGAATCTAGCCCCATCAGTTTAAGTGGTGCTGCGAATACGCGATTTTCTTATAACTCTGGGTCGCACAGGAACTGAACTATCGCATTATATTGGAACAGAGTGTAAAGCTAAGAACTGTGGATGATGAAAATCTGAAACCGAAACCAATACTGCTGGAGAGAATCAACAGGTTTGGCAACATCTCGGGTGAGAAAGCAGAGGTAGTGAATCATCTTCATGTACCAGACTACCGAGCTCACTAATATTCTTTAAAAAATGACATCTGATATCCTTACTTGTCTGGTCTAGATGTGACTGCAGTCCCAGAGAAATGTGTTTTTCCTTTCCCTTAAAATAGCCAATATATACCGTTGTATGCGTAAATGTGGCTTACAAAAGGACAGCAAATACTGGCTTTGCCAGTGATGACCATGTCCAATTAATTTTTTAAAAATGCAAACAACATTGATGACAGCTTATTACCAATGGGCATTTAAGTAATTTTCAAAGAAACGCATTGGATTTTTTTTATCATCTAGAAAGCTTGATTGTGAAGATGAACTGGAGCCATAAGCATATGGTTACAGATGTGCAACTCTCAACTCACCACAATTTCAGTGTGTTCCTGTTTGAGGAAAAAAAATAAAATCCCATTTAATAACCACTACCAATATGTAATAACACAATTTATGTACACTTAACATATTCCCTTCTCTCTCCAAATAAAAGTTAGATTTTAGGCAAGCAAAATTTTAAAACAAACTAGATCAAATGTTTTGCATGAGCATTATTCTACAAATACCTATCTCTGAGGAAGAGTAGAAATTTCTTCATTTCAGCATTTTTGTAAGATTTGAAGGCAGTGCATGGCAGTATTGACAGTGACCACAAGGAAATGTTAGACCTGCTGGACCATTACTTTGCTTCGTTAATCAAGCAGAAAAGGAGAATTCCTGAGATGCTGCCTGGCCTGCTGTGCTTTGACCAGCAACACATTTTCAGCAAGGAGAATAACTTGCCAGAAATCTCAAACAAATTAATAGAAAATGAAGGACCGGATCTAAACAAAATTAACTTGTGTAAATCTGCAATAATGGGAAATTAGTAGAACTGAAGATTGACAAATCCCCAGGAACTGATGGGTTTCATCCATGAGTGTGAAAGAAGGTAGGACAGCACATTCAGTGCCCTAATCTTAATCTTTCAGAGTTCCCTGGATTCAGGAATTATATCTCTGGATTAGAAATTTGTTCATGTCATTCTGCTCCTTAAGAAAGGAGACTGAGCAAAACCAGGGAGTTATCTAGCAGTTAGCCTAACATCTGTGGTGGGGAAATTGGAGTGTATCATCAAGTAAATTGCAACTGATCACTTTGGATAAGTCAGCATGGATTCATGAAGGGTTGGTCAGGCCTGACAAATCTATTTGCTGTGAATCATCGTGTTTGGACTTCCTCATATAGAGGCAAACCATAGGACCCCTACTAGACAATAACTCCATATATGTGGCTGGGCACTGGTGACAAAGTAGCAATTAATTAGAGAGGGTGTATACCTGAGAATGAAGCTCAGGATGGGTAAACTGTGGTGTGATTATGAGTGTGCGACTAGGGTGAGGGAATGGAGTTGCATGTGTTACGGAACATAGATCATGCCAACTATTTGTCATGGGTAGTGTGGCTTTGTGCCTGCTGTGCCGTTACAGTCAGAGGGGAGCAAAATCAATTGCCAAGATTTATCCATCTATCTTTCAAAGATGGTAAGATCACCAGGGATGCTGATTTTTCTGGCAATATCTGCTGTGTGACTGTCCCAAGAATGCATTGTGACAAGAGGAGAATTAATTCTCACAGGAGCGGCATAAGTAATTAATGAGGAACGTTTGGCGATAGCCAGTGAGAATCCCTCTAAATATCTCAACACTCACTTAGCCAAGAAAAATATATTCAGCCCATGGTTACTTGGATAGAATTTTTAGAAAGACAGCAAATATTTAGTAAAGGATTAATAAGGAGGGAAAAAACTAGTATGAGAAAAAGCTAACTGGAGTACTAAAAAGGTTTCAATAGATATTGGAAAAGGGTTAACAAAGTGATGTTGGACCCCAATGTGTCTGGTGAATTAATAATGAAAAATAAGGAAATGGCAGATGAGTTGAACCTTTTATATTGCATTTTTTGTATAGAATGCAGGTAGCCTCCTAGAAATAAATATATGCCAGGAAATCGAAGCGATAGAGGAATTTTTTTTTTAAAAAAAGAATTACTAGGGAAGTCATATTGAGTAAATTGAGAGAACTGTTCGCTGACAAATTTCCAGATCCTGAAGGAATTCATCCTGGCATTTTCAGTGAAATCCTAATAAGATTGATCCACTAAATTGGAAGCTGATTTTCTTCTGCACAGACCTCTGAGGTCCATTTATGGTGGTAACTTCTGAAATTTAAATGTCAATTCTGGCAAGAGCACCGCCAATCTGTGTGCAGACTCGAGGTTGACTGCAAAGGTTGCAAAGTAACTTCTTTATTCAAAAAGGAAGCGAAGTGTAAAAGTAGGAACCTGCAGGCTGATTAGTCACACATCTACTCTAGGGGATAATGTTTGGAACTAGCAGTAAAGATATTAGAGCAGTGCACTGATAACGATTCAAGATAATCAGGCAGACTCAAAATGGTTTTGTGAAAGGGAGATCATGTTTAACTCCTTTATTAGCATTCTTTGAATAAATAATTTGTTCATTAAGGGGAACTGGTGGATGCACTGCATCTAGAATTCCAGAAACATTTGATACGGTGGCACGTTAATAACCATTGCCTCAAAATTCATGGTGTGAGTGGGAACATAGGTAGAAAATTGGCTGGTGGGAAAGAGGTTAGGCATAAATGAGTCATTTTCTGGTTTGTAAGATGTAATGAGTGGTGTGCCATGGGCATCAGTGCTCTGCCTCCATTCTTATAATTGGTAGAAATGACTTTGAGCTGAAGACCTAAAGAGGGTAGAAAAGCAGTTGTGAAGAGGATTTAAGGACGATACAAAGAGATATGGATAGGTTAAGTGAATGAGCAAAGATGTGCAAATGGGATATAATGTGGGAATTAGTGGAAAGAATAAAGTGTGCTTATCTTAATGATAAGACATTATTATCTAAAATGGTGAGAGATTCAAAGTTTGGGAGAAGATTTGTAACTCGGGTGCTTGTTATTGTGGTTCTGTTCGCCGAGCTGGGAATTTGTGTTGCAGACACAATAATCACTATAAATGCCAGAGGAAACATCACTGAAGCGCTTCACAGGAGGCTCCCAAGCACTGAGGATGTCATCTAGACAGGGGACAAAATGTCTGAAACACAAATTCCCAGCTCGGCGAACAGAACCACAACAATGGTGAGATTGCATAGCTCTGAGATGTAATCGAATCTGGATGTCTAGTACATGAAACACACAAGTCTATTACAAGTACAGCAACTAATGAAAAAATTTATTATAATATTTTTATTTATTGCAAGACATCTTGAATTTAAAAAAAAGAAGTTTTATTTCTTTTTACAGGGCACTGGTGAGACCATTTTGAGTACTGTGCACATTAATTTTATATATTTGATGATCTGACAATCCTCTAGTTGGTGAATCAAGATGACACTTTTAACCAATTTCTTCTACATGCTATTAAGACATAAGCATTATCAAGTACTTCATCAGAGAACAAAATCCTTATGTGACCAGATTAATTTATTTAGACTCCTTATTATCATGTTCAGAATTCACTTTGTCATGTATCATTTTGAGAATTTTGTCTCTGCCTCTTCATTTTCCTTGTTTCACTGAATTGCAATACTTCAAATCACACAGCCATACCTGGTATTCATTTGTCCATTTAATGCTAGTTTTATTTCTGCTGCAGTAGCTAGACATGCTAAAGGTTTTTTTTCCCCTCCACTGAGTTAGCCTGGCAGTGTAATCCTGCAATTGTATTAACTCCTGAATTTTTGTATCCGGATTATTTTGAAATTTGACAGTTGTTATGGATTGAAAATTAGTTGGCTGACAGGAAACAAAGAGTAGTGGTAAACGGCTCCTTTTCGGAATGGCAGGCAGTGACCAGTGGTGCGCCGCAGGGATCAGTGCTGAGACCGCAGCTTTTTACAATGTACATTAATGATATAGATGAAGTTATTAAAAGTAATATTAGCAAATTTGCTGATGACACAAAGCTGGGTGGCAGGGTGAAATGTGAGAACGATGTTAGGAGAATACGGGGTGACCTGGACAGGCTAGGTAAGTGGACAGATGCATGGGAGATGCAATTTCATGTGGATAAATGTGTGATTATCAACTTTGGCAAGAACAGGAAGGCAGATTATTACCTAAATGGAGTTAAGTTAGGTTAAGGGGCAGAACAACGAGATCCAGGTGTTCTTGTACATCAGTCAATGAAAGCAAGCATGCAGGTACGGCAGGCAGTGAAGAAAGCTAGTAGCATGCTGGCCTTCATAACCAGAGGAATTGAGTATAGAAGCAATGAGGTCCTTCTACAGCTGTACAGGGCCCTGGTGAGACCACACCTGGAATATTGTGCGCAGCTTTGGTCTCCAAATTTTAGGAAAGACATTCTGGCTATTGAGGGAGTGCAGCGTAGGTTCACGAGGTCAATTCCTAGAATGGCAGGACTATCTTATGCTGAAAAATTGGAGCGACTGGGCTTGTATACGCTTGAGTTTGGAAGGCTGAGCGGGGATCTGATTGTGAGACGTATAAGATTATTAAAGGTTTGGACACCCTGGAGGCAGGAAGCATGTTTCTGCTGATGGGTGAGTCCTGAACCAGAGGACACAGTTTAAAAATAAGGGGTAGGCCACTTAGAACAGAGTTGAGGAGAAACTTCTTCACCCAGAGAGTTGTGGGTGTATGGCATGCTCTGCCCCAGAGGGCAGTGGAGGCCCAGTCTCTGGATTCATTTAAGAAAGAGTTGAATAGAGCTCTCAAAGGTAGTGGAATCAAGGGTTATGACAATAAGGCAGGAACAGAATACTGATTGAGGATGATCAACCATGATCATAATGAATGGTGGTGCTGGCTCAAAGGGCAGAATGGCCTACTCCTGCATCTTTTGTCTATTGTTATCCCCTTTTTTTTTCTTGTGTCATTGCAGAATATCTAGTTTGTTCCACAAAGCCTAGACAAATAGCTGTTTTTCCAAACTTTGTATTTTAAGGCAACAAACATCCAATCCAACAAAGGCTTCCGCTTAATACAAGCCACCCACTTAAAGTCATAGAGATGTACAGCACCAAAACAGACCCTTGGGTCCAATTCGTCCATGCTGACCAGATATCCTAACCTAATCTAGTGCCATTTGCCAGTACTTGGCCCACATCCCTTCAAACCCTTCATCTTCATATTCCCATTCAGATGCCTTTTAAATGCTGTAATTGTACCAGCCTCCACCACTTCCTCTTGCAGCTCATTCCATACATGTACCACCATCTGCATGAAAATGTTGCTCCTTCGGTCCCTTTCAAATCTTTCCCCCCTCACCCTAAAGCTATGCCCTCTAGTTCTGGACTCTTTCCCCCAAACCCTGTCTTGGGGAAAAGGCCTTGTCTATTTGTCCTGTCTAGGATCCTCATGATTTTATAAACCTCTCTAAGGTCACCCTGCAGCCTCTGATGCTCCAGGGAAAACAGTCTCAACCTATTCAGCTTCTCCATGTAACTCAAATCTTCCAACCCTGGCAACAGTCTTATAAATCTTTTCTGAACCCTTTCAAGTTTCACAACATCCTTTCGATGGGAAAGAGACAAAAAAATTGCACACATACTTCCAAAAGTGGCCTAATCAATGTCCTGTACAGCCGCAACATGACCTCCCTACTCCAGTACTTCATACTCTGTCCTATAAAGGACAAATGCATTTTAGCACAATCCACTAATTTTAGGTGCTGGTTTAGGGATTCCCAACAGAAATTTTGTAAATCTATTGAAGTCCATCATTCTTTCATATTCTTTCACCTTCTGTTTTACCAGTTTTTATTTTAACTCACTTGTGGGATGTGACTGGCTGAGCCAACATTTACTGTCTATTCCTACCTTGCCCTTGGGAAGGTAGTGGTGAGCTGCTGCCTTGAACCACAGCAGTGCATGTGCTGAAGGTTCATACAATACCCTTAGGTAGGGAATAGATTAAATTCCACCATGTCTGAGACACTTATGAGATCAGTTGGAAACTTTTAGGGGACTGAAAGATGTGGTCTCTGGTGAGATTTGTGATAGAAGACTAGTGATGCTAATCTTGAAGTCGAGAGCACTGTATCATTTATGTATCTGCCAAACGACAAGTGCATTTCTTGCTCAGCAGCAACAAATTGCCAATTAACAGGATTATTGCTTGTTAAACACCTTATTAACAGTACAACTTGCTTCATTGATATTCAGTTTTCTTGCTTGCAAACGTGCCGAACAGACTAAATATTGAGAATTCTCAGCACGGATGTTCGAGCAGATGCTCGTGACTCAAGCTCACCATTGACTGTGAAAAGTTTCCATTTTGCTCAGCACCAAACAACATTCTCAGGCCCTTCTTAATGGGTACTGACAACATGCACCCTTTGTCAACATATGTTGGCACCTAGCATGCTCATTTCTGGACTACTTACAGTATGCTTCTGTATTTCATTGCTACACCTCAGCTCCATCAGTAACAATCATCGTAATGCTATTACAAGGACACAGTGCGTGGTCAGGGACGTTCACTCAGCTCATCGACTGACTGAATCTCCACCCTGCTCACTTGTTGTCATAGTGCTCATTTACTAAGCCTGCGTAGATGCTCACAACATTCTTGCCTTGCGTAGCATTGCCTGCCATTTTACACTTTGCCCCCTTGGTGAGAGAAACTAGGCCTACAAGCTAGGAAGCTTGTCACGGTTGTCAGGAGGCCTCATGCTGGTCAAAGGATACAGCGTTCATTGCGGGCTCCCCCTGCAGAAATTCGATAGCTGCTTCCGACATATCAATCGAGGATTTTGGATGCCATCAGTCAGTTGCTGAGAACAGTCAGAGTCCAGATGTTCTCCACTTAAGGGGTAAGGAACAGAATATCATGCACAACATCACCCATCTTGACTCCTCTTACCTTTTTGTTTAGTGGAATGAGAGACTGGCAGGTACTAAAGAAGATACAAGTGTTACTTTTGGTGCAGGTGGGGAGGTATCCCAAACAACTGAATAGCTAATGCAGAAGGCATGCAGAGCAAATGAAGCTGGGGTTGGGGTAGATGACAGCAAGTCAGCAAAGATGTTGCAGGCATTCAGAACATAAGTCTAGCATGAGCCTTGGTGGAAGGTAGGTACAGTCGCAGAGTGAATGTGAAATATTGGAGAGAAGATGGTGGTACTTATGGTGACAGAAGTTGAGGGTTATTGACCTTTTTTCTACACTGCTTTGCACCACTCCAGATGGCTGAGACTGTACTGAATCGAATAGTAACTTTAGTCAGACTGAGATTGTCAGTCTAGTATTTGGCCTCCATTTCTTGCCCTGGGAAAAGTGGATATCTAGTGTGTGCACTGCTTCATCCAGCAGGACATCCAGATCCCTGTCAATTAAGCTGGGTGCCACATTTCCATATTACCATGACTTTGGAAATATGTGGCCAGAATCAGGCAAGAGGGCTGCTGTGGAGATGGGGTGAGTAGTTTTTTTTAGATTACTTAGTGTGGAAACAGGCCCTTCGGCCCAATAAGTCCACACCAAACCGTCGAAGCGCAACCCACCCAGACCCATTCACCTACACTACGAGCAATTTAGCATGGCCAGTTCACCTAACCTGCACATCTTTGGACGGTGGGAGGAAACCAGAGCACCCGGAGGAAACCCACGAATGTGCAAACTCCACAAAGACAGTTGTTTGAGGCTGGAATTGAACCTGGTTCTCTGGCCTGTGAGGCAGCAGTGCTAACCGTTGTGCCACCGTGCCGCTGGTAAGTTTATGATGGTGAAGTGAGAAAATATTGTGCCTTGTAGCAAAGTATCGTTCAATTAGTTAACTTTTTTTGGTTAAGTACCAGTTGTACGAAGATTCAGCCAATGCAGATTTCATTCAGAAACTTGTATCATATGGTTTAGATGCTCATCACTAACCACCTGATGCACATTCATCTCATAAAATGCTTTCCTTCACTTTTTTTTTACTGCAGGATGTGATGTCATTAAAGCTAAATTCCTCTTTGGGTGGGTAATAACCTTCTCTAATTATTCATTTCCACCTTACATGGCTGATATAGTCCAAACTAGTCTTAAGAACGAATGTAGGGTAACCATTTGTTTACAATGTCCCCTCACTTTCTGCCATTTTCCAAATATTCACTTTGGGTTTAGTTTATTTTTTAATATTGTTTTCATCCTTTTTTCTTTGTCAACTGTTTACAGCAAACATTTCTTTCCAAAGTTACATTTTTTACAGATTTGAGTAAATATATTGCAAAACATTTTAACTTGATTATTACAGAATTTGCAATGTAATTCACCTTGTCCTCATACAGTATGTTCCACTCAATATAATTGTAATGATCTCAATGTTTACAAAATACATTCCAGATCAGGGATACAGCCTAAGGGCAAAACATCTAAGTGGCCTACCCCTTATTTTTAAACTGTGTCCTCTGGTTCAGGACTCACCCATCAGCGGAAACCGTGTTCCCCGATGTGGTGTCTCTATGTTTTCATTGCTCTTGATTCAGTGTAAATTCTCTGTGAGGCATATAGTCCAAGGGGTTCTGCAAGTTTCAGCCCCTCTATATACAGTACTATATGGCTGTGAAGCTTTTGACAGCAACCGCTCCCCATTGTGCCTTTGTAGTGGTTGCCCCAAGCTTCATTTCATCCTTCAGCACTTAGTTTAGAACTTTGCAATGTCATAATCTATGACATTGCATTAAGGAAAACTTGTTGCACTGACCAGAAAGACCAACAAGTTTTTGGAAGACCAAAGATTGTTTTAATTCCAAAACGTTTGGCAGTGAAGAATAGCTCTGCAGCCAATTTTTACATATTTTAGCAAGTATTTACTTATTTGAGATAAAGTTCATAAGCAGGCACAGTCTAATAGAACCACCACATCAGTTTGTTCTTGCTGATGAGGATACAAGTTAATTTGCGTGTAATGCCCATAAACCATAAGAAATTAATCACAATTAATATGCAACTGACAATAGCCAATGAATCCACATGATTATATCTAGAGGGGTTGCTTGTCAGGTGCCAGTATCAGATGTTTTGAAAGCTGAAGTGATCAGGCTTCTGTGTTATCCTAATCCACAATGCCAGAGAATTCAGAATGCTGGTTTAGTATTCCAGAGAATGACTTCACTAAGTGATTATAGATGCAAAAAGGTATGATTAATTTTATCCAAATACTGAATTGAGCGAATCAATCTGCAGTATTTATTTGTCTTGGAATTCGTTGGCATTCTTAATCTGAGGGCACAATTACTGGAATTAAGCAAAAGGTAATGTGTAATTAACACATCAATTACTTTTTTTAATGTGTACTAATCTCACAAGTTATGCAGAGAAATTGAGGTTTCAAAAATAGTGTCAAGAAACTCAAATCTCATTGGTTTGCTGTCAATGACACAAAGTCCAGCAGTGTTTGGGTTCTGCTTCCTCACTATAAAGTATATGTTGGAGCCAAAGTGTATGAGACCTTACTTTTTAAAGCCATCAGTCCTCCGAATTGGTCCTGAAGTTTTTCACTTTCTCCCAGTTTTGTACAAGTACAATTTAAGGCCTCAAAATACTTAAATCAATCCACTACATCTTATAAAACTTCTGTATCCATGTGATATTTAAGTTTATTTTCTGTTGCTTGGTTGAGGGAGGATAAGCACTTGGCAAGTATTAATGGCTTTATTTAAATTAAAATAATGCAAGAAGACCACACTGTTGAATATTCAAGTCATGCAGCTGAGCTAATTATCCAGGCACCATCAAGCTGATGCAACAACTGCATACCCACATACACTGTATTCATTCAGAATATTATTGTGTAAGAAACTTGGCTGTTTCAGCATAAAGTGATCAATATTTAAAATTTGAGTTTATGAGATCAAAGGATCTTAGCCAATAAATATCCTCCAATTTCAAATAAAAACCCAATCACTTCCAAGCACTAATACATGCTGCCTTAATAATAGAGTGAGCATTACATTTTTTTTTGCAATTTCATAGATTGAAAATGTGGATTAAATCAGTAGAGCAATTTTTGTAAAAAGGAATATTCAATTCAAGATTTAGACAGCAAGAAATGAAAGGCTAGAGAGGGGAGTAACATAGTGAATGCAGGTAGATTTTTTTCCATTCCCTTTTTAAAATTATTTCTCTTTTTGTACCTCAAGGTTTATGCTGCAGTCCTGACTTTATTCCTGATGTGCAAATGGGATTTTTTTTTCAACTGATTGTGTTACCTGAGCTGAAAATAAACAAAACTGTGAACCCTTTTTATGCTGGGCTGTTTTGTTTCAGATGATAAAAGCATTGGTAATAAAACAAATTGATGCAGTAATTGTATCTATTAAATATACAATTAAAACCAAGATTAACAGATTAAAAATTATAATTAAGATCTATTACATTTACTTGTATTCTATTGCAAACATATCTTCTATTTGGTACAGCAGTTTTGTTTCCAGACAAAAATGAAGTTGATGTTGAATACTAAAGATGTTAGAACACATCGAGTCATCTCCCAGTGCTTGTTTTATTATATAGGTATGTTTGAATCTAACATAAAAGATCATACCTTGCAAGATGTGACATTGATATATCTTGAATTCCTGCAAATAAAACAAATCTACTTACTTTTTGTTTCCAAGAGCTTCCATAATATTTTGGTTCTTAGAATTAACTTGTTTGGCTTTTTTTAGAAAATCCTTGCCTATTTTGTGAAATTGTGCAGCTTTATTAGGCGATTATTACAGGAGAATGCAGTAACGCTGAGGTAATAGAGCTGAGAATTGCACACTTTGCTGGTTAGGGTAATTTTTTGAATCCCTCTAATTCGAAGGAGTCTGACTTTGAAGTGTTAAATTGAATTTCCTAAAGCTTAACTACTGAAACAAACGTGTTGGAGGAGTTTAAAGCAGAAGTAAGTGAAGTATAATACTGAACGTGCAAGATCGATTCGAAGGAAAAAGGATTTGCATTTATTCAATGACTTTTACAACCTTGGAACATAATGAAGTATTTTACAGCCAAAGAAATATTTTTTGAAATGCAGTCACTATTATAATGTAGGATATGGAGCAACCAGTTTGCACTTGGCCTGATCCCACAACCTGCAATGTGTCAATGACCAGAAAATCTGATGTGATAATATTGATTGAGGTTTAAGTACTGTCGAGGACAACCGAGACAATTCGGTTTCTTTTCAGAATTGTCATAGGACCTTCGACATGCACCAGAGCCCTGCCACGAGCCACAAGCCACATGTATGTAATATGGGGAATTTACAGGCCATAGGTTGGAAGGAGAGTGGTACAGTGGGTGGCAGGACCCTTCTCCCAGTGAGTAGGTCAGCACTGTATCTGTTCTACTTGTAACAAGGTAGATACCGGTGGTGGTAGGATGAAGCCCATCAGTCGTTCTCAACTGGCAACTTAAGAACTTCTGGCTGTCGGGCAGGGAGTTTGATTGTGGATCTTGCCACCCAGTACTTTATTTTGGAAGAGGCAGAAACGCTGTGAAATTAAGACACACGATCATTCTACCTGATTAAATGCAGTTCCCACCTCCCAAACTTGCCACCAGATGGAGTTTATGATTCTCCCATTTTCCAAGATTATCCATATTTATCTTTCTCTTGGTTACTCTGAGTAAGCATAGGTAGAGTAGTTTTGCAGAAATGTGTTCTGGATCGCTTAGCATCTGTAGAACTCTTGGTGGAGTCATTTATATTTTACCTCTTCTCACATCCTTATGCTCTGCAAGTATTGATGGTATTGGGGTGGATTTTCTGTTTTATTCTAATCCACTTAACCTGTGATCAAAATAACAGTATAAGGAATTGGTAATTTTGACTGCATTAAGAAGATATTAATAACTAGAAATCAATACAAAATGTAATTTAGTTGATAATTTGGGCAGGTGTCTGTAATTTGTTATACACAATGTGTAATTGAACACATGAGGTTAAGTTGAAATTTTACAAAACATTGTACTACATTCTTTCAATGAAAGCCAAACATATCAGTAAACGAGAGATTGACATAACTGCTACCATTGGGGATATTGTGTTTATGTTCTAAAGTGAAATGTGACTGAGGAAGTAAAATAACAATTTCTGTGAATGATAATTCATGCAAAATTCATGTTTGTATTTTTGTGGGGTTTTTAATGATTCTATAAACAGTGACTCAACTGGACAGATAACTATGCTGGCAGCTTTCTTATGGGTTTACTGTGATTCTTGTGTGTCTTATTTTATTTGGTGGAAACAGGAAATTGAAAAACCAAATAGGAACTATTAGAGACACTTTGAGGTTGCTATTTTTGTTCAGTGCAATTCAGTAAAACTTTGTAAACTTTTACAATGCAAATAGTTCTTCAGGAGATGCCTGGAAATAGATTTTAAAATGCTTTGCTTCAGTCCCCCCTTTTTGAAACTGTAGCTTTGTTGAATGTTCCCAGCTTAACTATCTGCAGGCCCAACCAAATGCTCCAGAGATATGATTTAAAATCCCATCCGTGCAGCTGAGGGATTTTAAATTCAATTAATATGTTTGTAATAAAAAGTTTGTGTGAATAATGATGATCATGCACCTATCTTATTCATGTAAAGAAATTTGTTTTTGTAGTGAACTTCACAGAAAGAACTGTTTATCATACTTAGTCTGGTGTATGAGTTTATGACTATAGCTATATGATTGACTGACTTTGACTCAAAAATTACCTCGCTGGTAAAACATTTAGTTTAAGGACCATGCGAGCTGGACAATAAAGGCTGGCTTTGTTTGTGAAGCTCAAATAGATCATGGATCATAGAATCTCTACAGTGTGGAAACAGACCATTTGGTCCATCCAGTGTACCCTCCGAAGAGTATCCCTCCCAGACCCATCTCCCTTTCCTATTACTTTACATTTCCCCGGATTAATACTCCTGAGAATTTTTTTTTAATAATTGAACTTGGACAACTTAACTTTGTTCAGGGCATAAATAAGTTGTGCTTTTTGTTTTGGTTTTGAATTTCTAATACTATTTGCATTTTTTTGAATGTACATTTCGGATCATTCATTAAGTTGTTAATTATCTTCTAAAATTGTTGCTTGTATTGAGCAGTTATTTTCTCGTTTGTTTTGAAGGTCACATGATTTTGGATTGATTGAACAAGGCATAATTCCACTAATACTTAAAGATTACAAGTGACCATAGACCTGAGAAGAATTTGGTCCTTTAAATTCATGTAAACAAAATTTGAATGTTGACAAATTGTTAATTGCAAAGGAACCAAGGTCTGCATGACAAGGCATTTGACCATTATTGTGCATTTCTAAGTGTACAAATACAATGCATTTGAATTCAGCTACAATATTTTATTTGCATTTGCTTCTTCAAACTTGTATTGATTTTAAAGTTGATTTGTTTCAAAAGCTGAGTGTACAGCCATCACTGTCCACTGCACAATTTTCTGTAGTCTTTACAGGAATTTTTGTCCAATTTCAAAGTAAGAGTGGTTATGAGATTCATTTTGCTTTCAGTCCAACAAGCATATAACGATGATTAACTTGTAAATTGAGTTGGTTCTTTTTATTAACCTTAAAATGTTTTAAGATTCTATAATTCTGTGTAATTTGAAATTATGTATCATAACATTATTTATCATATTTTGAGACCAGAGTCTCAAATTCTGTTCATATTGTCCTATACAAATTGCCTCAAATAGAAGAAGGGTCACTGGACCCAAAACATTAATTCTGTTTTCACTTAACTGAAGCTGACAGACTTGCTCAGTTTTTCTAGCAAATTCTGTGTCTGATTTCTCTTGCCAGAACAGCGAGGCACAGAGAAGATTCCAGAGTTATGCTTTCGGTCAATGACCTCTGTCAGAAAAACAGAAGGAACGGTCTTTGCTATGGTGGAAGATAGGGTGATTCAATGAGAGTAGGGGTAGTGATGCAAGGAAGAAGGGGCTGTTAATGGTTACAAGTAAAGAAATAAAGGAAGGGCCAAGAGGAGCTTTGAACGGTAGCAGCGGAACCATTACCAGCAGTCACTGGCTGAAAAAAATGATCTCAAGTTATTGAACTTGGTGTAGACTCGGAAGTTGTAGTGTCTAATTGAAAGATGAGCTTCATTGGAATAGTGTAGGAGGCAGAGGACAGAAAGGGCATAGTGGGAGTGGGATGGAAATGTTAAAATGGCAAGTGACAGTAACTGCCGTGGGTGGTGTGCTGCTCTAAATAATTGTTTTCACACCTGTTCAAAGCTGCTGATGCTGATATTTAAACTTCTGACTTTTTAACATCCTATGTCTAGCTGGCAAGTTTTCATGCTTTGTCAAACTGTCCATTTAGCTCCAACAATTGCTCTTTCATTAGTCACTTCTAAAATCTTTTTAAAACTACTTTCCTTTTGGCAAGACTTATACATTTTGCTTCAAACTTTTTTTTTCTCTAATTGTTTGCACATCTTTCAAATTTCCAACCTATCCATTTTTCCTTATTTCACTTTTTTTGCATTTAGGCAATGGGAATACATTTTTTTATGTTAACTAATCTGCTTACAATTTTGAATACATCTGTTATCTGCAAATGATCTGTTGTCACTGATATAAATTTGGCTGAGAATATCAGAAGCAAGGTTAGTAAGTTTGTGGATGACACCAAAATTGGTAGTGTAGTGGACAGTGAAGAAGATGTATCTAAGAGTGCAACAGGATCTTGATCAGCTATGTGTTAGGATGCTGAGGTTTAACTCAGTTAATTAAAACCAAACACCCAGAACAGCTCGCCTCTCCTTGTAATCAGTTAAAATATGAGTGAGTGACAGAGAACTCCTAAATACCAGTAATTAAAGAAAAATGACAATTCATTTTTTCTGACTCTAATAGTGAACATGAAACAGAAGCTATTCACAGATCCAAACACCCCTTTTCTTAATTACTTACTATCTGACTCCAACTCTATAAAATAATTTGCTATTATAATAACTCACTTATTAAACATTACATTAACTTAATCTCAAGACCACACAGTCTCTGCCATTTTCGATGGCTTTCACTCTTCTGGCTGCTGATCTCCCTGATTCATCGTCTTCTTTTTTGTTTTGCTGCGTGTTTGTTTCACATGAAAAGAAACCTTTGATAGAGAGTGTTTTCTAATTTCTTTGAGAGCCAGATATTAGATGGCCAGTTGCTCTCCATCTAACTTTCAAATTAAAGGCTTATTTATCCTCTGACACATTAGATTCTTATAATTTGATTGGTTTCCAGGTGCCAGAACAATAAAATTCAAATTCCATTGGTTTCTAGTATCCTGGGCATAGTTTAAGATAGTTGGTTAAATTTGAATTGTTGTCAAAACAACAACAAAAGCTCAGGTATCCATTTAACAATCAATTGTAACATTTGGAACCTTGAGCTGGCAGCTGCGACTATACTTTAAATTTCGAGAAGCACTTTCTATCTTAAAGTGACCATATATACTTTTGACTTTGTAACATAGGCTAAGAAGTGGCGGATAGAGTTTAAATTAGATAAATGCAATTATTGATTAGACAAATCAGGGCGGGACTTACATAGCTAATAGTAGGGCACAGTGGAGATGAACAGAGAACTGGGGTTTGATGTACGGATTGAAAGTAGTGTCACAGGTAAACGGAATAGTGAAGATGTTTTTTGGAATGCTTGCCTTCATTGCTCAGAGCATTGAGTATAGGAGTTGGGACATCATGTGGCTTTACAAGACTTCGATTAGAAGGACATCAAATTGGAAAGGCAACAGAATATTGGAAGAATTTTCCTTGGTTGGGCTTGTAAGGAAAAGCTGGATAGGCTGTTACTTTATTCTCCTGGAGTGTAGAGCTTTAGGTTGACTTTTATTATCATGAGGGGCAGAGTTTAAGGTGAATATGAAAGTTCTTTTCCCTAAAGTAGGGGAGTTCAAAACTCGAGAGCATAGATTTAAGGTGAGAGGTGAAGGATGCTTAAAAAGACCTGAGGGGCAACTTTTTCCTAGAGGGTACCCTATCTATGGAATGAGCTGCCAGAGAATTGAGATGCAGGTACAATTACAATTAACATTTGGACAGCTTCACTAATTGGCAAGGTTCAGTTGGATGTGGGCCAAATAGAAATAGTTTAACTTGGGAAACCTGGTAGCATGGAGGTGTTGGACTGGACGGTCTGTTTCTGTGCTGTAAAATGCTATGCCTATAAAACCAAAACCCAGCTTCCCCATGGCCAGTGCTTCCTACTTTTTTGTTCTTTTGTGTGTACTTAATTTGATGCACTGCATTGTTTGGATTGCTGTGTGGTTGTGCACGTGTGCAGCGCAAGAAAGAATATTCTTCATAACTAAACCTTTTTAACCCTGACACCTTAGTAAATCCACTCTGTTGAATTTTGTGGTCTCTATTATTGATTACTGACCAGTTGCTTTAGCATTAATAGATGTGAAATAGTTCCAGTGGATTGTGCCCAACTGTCTTTTAGATCCCCCTCATTGCTCATTGTTCAGGTTACTATTCAGCTATCAACCTCTTAAGTCAGTGGACAGTGCTGTTTTGAACTTTGTCCATCTGAACTAATAGTGGGCTAGCATGGTGGCTCAGTGGTTAGTGCCAGGGACCCAGGTTTGATTTCAACCTCCGATGACTGTGTGCAAACCCCACATAGGCAGTCAATCTCCCGGTGTTTCCTCCCACATCCAAAGATGTGCAGGTTAGGTGGATTGGCCATATTAAATTGTTCATAGCATCCAGGGATGTGCAGGCTAGGAGGATTAGCCTTGTGGAAATACAGGATTCAAGAATAGGGCGTCTGGGTGAGTTGATCTTCAGAGGGTAAAAGTAAACTCCGATGAGCCAAATGGCCTGGTTCCACATTGTAGGGATTCTACATTTTTTTAAAGAGAGAACATAGAGTCATAGAGATGTACGGCATGGAAACAGACCCTTTGGTCCAACCTGTCCATGCCAACCAGATATCCTAACTCAATCTAGTCCCACCTGCCAGCACCCGGCCCATATCCCTCCAAACCCTTCCGATTCGTATACCCATCCAAATGCCTCTTAAATGTTGCAATTGTACCAGCCTCCACCACATCCTCTGGCAGCTCATTCCAGACACGTACCACCCTCTGCATGAAAAAGCTGCCCTTGGTTCTCTTTGATATTTTTCCTTACTCGCCCTAAGCCTATCCCATCTCGTTCTGGACCCACCGATCCCAGGAAAAAGACTGTCTATTTATCCTATCCATAAGACCATAAGACTATAAGACATAGGAGTGGAAGTAAGGCCATTCAGCCCATCGGGTCTATTCCGCCATTCAATCATAGCTGATGGGCATTTTAACTCCACTTCCCAGCATTCTCCCCGTAGCCCTTAATTCCTCATGCTCCTCATAATTTTGTAAACCTCTAAGGTCACCCCTCAGCCTCCGATGCTCCAGGGAAAACAGCCCCAGTCTGTTCAGCCTCTCCCTGTAGCTCAGATCATCCAACCCTGGCAACATCCTTGTAAATCTTCTCTGAACCCTTTCAAGTTTCACAACATCTTTCCGATAGGAAGGAGACCAGATTCACACGCAATATTCCAACAGAGGCCTAACCAATGTCCTGTACAGCTGCAACATGACCTCCCAACTCCTGTACTCAATACTCTGACCAATAAAGGAAAGCATACCAAACGCCACCTTCACTATCCTATCTACCTGTGACTCCACTTTCACGGAGTTATGAACCTGCACTCAAAGGTCTTTGTTCAGCAACACTACCTAGGACCTTACCATTCAGTGTATAAGTCCTACTAAGATTTGCTTTCCCAAAATGCAGCCCCTCACGTTTATCTGAATTAAACTCCATCTGCCACTTCTCAGCCCATTGGCCTATCTGGTCCAGATCCTGTTGTAATCCGAGGTAACCCTCTTCGCTGTCCACTACACCTCCAATTTTGGTGTCATCTGCAAACTTACTAACTGTACCTCTTGTGCTTGCATCTAAATCATTTATGTAAATGACAAAAAGTAGAGGACCCAGCACTGATCCTTGTGGCACTCCACTGGTCACAAGCCTCCAGTCTGAAAAACAACCCTCCACCACCACCCTCTGTCTTCTACCTTTTGAGCCAGTTCTGTATCTAAATGGCTAGTTCTTCCTGTATTCCATGAGATCTAACCTTGCTAATTGGTCTCCCATGAGGAACCTTGTCAAACGCCTTACTGAAGTCCATATAGATCACATCTACTGCTCTGCCCTCATGAATCTTTGTTACTTCTTCAACATGGGTCGTTTAGGCAGCCATGCAGCCATTGTCTTATTCAAGAATTGGAAAATTTTGTTAATCCTACTGTCCTACTTTGGATGAGTGATTCTCTTCATTTGTATCCAAAATGTTAGATTCTGGGATTTACTGCGACCTTGTGGTCACATATATATGGGACAAATATTACTATGTTTTTTTTGTCATTTTTATTGAAGTGTTTCATGAAGACTTTCTCTCCTCAAGGCGTGGCCGGTTTTCACAAATTAACATTCCAAATTCGCCTCACTCACTGCCTACCATGCCCCCATGATGCCCGTCTCATCCAATGCTAGCTGGATTCTACCACTTTTAGCCAGAGGTATTTACCACTGCCAGGATATCCCAGAATATACTGTCAAGCATAGTACTGGCATCATCTTGAAGAGGCTATTGTATACCCTGAGCAGTGCTGGCAGTACAATGATATTTTCTGTGAATTAGGCAGAGAAGGGGAAATTAGTGCCATACTTTATGGACAGGGATCTACGATCCAGTTGTTTTATGTGGCTATGGTTGACTGTGATATTTTTGTTTGACAGCCTTGCCTAGTAATGCTGTAGGCAAAAAAAAACCTCATTTTCAGGGTACAGAGTTTACTGAAACAGGCAGGAAGAACATTTGATGAGCTGACCTTCTTGACAAAATCTGCTCTTGAAAGATTTAGACACAAATAGAGTGTCATGAACAATGAGAATCATCCTTGTCTTAGTGGTTCTGTTGGACTCATTCAAGCAAAAAGGTTGTAATCCCTCATATTCAGGACAAATCAGCTTTTGAACTCATTCATGCCCTTCTCTGTAAGGCCTTTTAACTAGGATCTGATATATTGATGAGGATATCTACTCTGTATCGAAGTTGTTGACTGATCATTCTAATTACATTAAAATAGTTCTGAGATAGAGTAACTTTATTCTCTATATGAAATAATTAATAGTGATATTATCCCCAAAATGAATGCGTGGTATTTTCTTTGTGGAGAATAAAGCAGAAGTTTGATGTTGATTTCTCTTCCCACCCAAACATTGGACACACTAATTGATTTTGAGTATATCATTTGCATGTTACCTGGCTTGTGGTTCCTACCAGAACATTCCTACATACCTGGAATTTGAGCTCCTTCATATGTTTGACATTGAAACTAGGAGCAGGAGTTTGCTATTCCACCATTTGAGCCTCCTCTGCCATTGATTAAGCCAAAGGATCAGCCATGCCCATAATGGCAGGTGATGAATGGTGGTTAAAAAGTCACTTTTTGGATTGGAGACCTGTCACCAGTGTTCCACAGGAATCTGTTCTGGGTCCTCTTTTGTTTGTCATTTATCTAAATGATGTGGATGAGAATACAGAAGGCATGGTCAGTAATTTTTCAGCCAACACCAAAATTGGTAGCATAGTAGACAGTAACAAAGATTACGATGGGATCTTGATCAAATGGGCTGAAAAATACTGGATGGAGTTTAATTTGGATAAATGCAAGGTATTGCATTTTGGTACAACAAACAGGAGCAGAACTTTTACATTTAATAGTAGGCCCTTGGGTAATGTTGTTGAACAGAGGGACCTGGGGGAGGTCACATACATCATCCTTTTGAAGTTTGCATCACGTATAGACAGGATGCTTAAAAAGGCGTTTCGCTCACTCCTTTTGAGTGTAGGAGTTGGGAAGTCATGTTGAGGTTGTACAGGACATTGGTGAGGCCTCTACTGGAGTACTGTGTGTTCAGTTCTCTTCCCTCTATTATAGGAAGGATATTATTAACCCGGAGAGGGTTCAGAAGAGAATTACCAAGGGGGTTGCTGGGTAGGAAAGGTTTGAGTTATAAAGGAAGTCTGGGATGTTTTTCATTGAAGCATATGAGCTTGAAAGGTGCCCTTTTATAGAGGTTTGTAAAATTATCAGGTGTATAGATAAGCTTAATGTTTTTCCCGAGGATGGGGCATTTGAAGACGAGAGGTGAGAGGATTTTTTTAAGGAAGTAGTTCACGTGTGGAATGAACTTCCAAACGAAGTGGTGAATGCAGTTACATTTACAATATTGAAAGGCACTTATCTAAGTATATTAAAGGAATTATTTGGATGGATATGGGCCAAGAGCAGGCACGTGGGACTAGTTTAATTTGGGATTATGGGTTGGCATGGACCTGTGGGACTAAAGGGTCTGTTAGTGTTTTATGACTCCATCTCAATCATATATCCTGCTTTCTCCCCACACACTTCTTTTTTTGTTACATTTTAAAGTATCTTTTAACTATCTCTTTCCTGAGATTATTCAGTGACTTTGCCTCTACAGGCTTCTGAGGTATAGAATTCCACAAGCTCACTTCGGAGTGAAGAAACGTTACCTCTTATCAGTCATAGGCGGTCTACTTGTATCCTGAGACAGTGTCCCTTGTTCTATACTCCCCAATCAGGGAAAACAGCCTCCCTGCAACTAGTTCGGATTGTTAGGATTTCTCAACCTCCTAAACTTGTGTTTATGGGCCCAGTCAAACCAATCTTGAAAATTATGTATGAGTTCTCTCATGCAGATTCAATGCAACAGGTCATTTTCTATGAATATATTGTGATAACTGGTCTCAAGCACTTGTTCTGGCAATACCCCACTAGTCACGGCCTGTCAGTGCTGGTCTGAGGCAGCAGAAGGCCTTTTCTCGAACTGCTTGAAATCGGCGGACTGGATCATATTTAAGAATTCAGCATCCAACCTAGACAAGTACGCCACCACCATATAGAGTTCATTAGCAAGGATTTTGTGTCAAAGAAATCAATCCCTTTGTTCCCAAACCAGAAACTTTGGAAGAACTGGGAAATCTACTGCTGACTGAAGGCCAGGCATACAGCATTCAAGTTTGACAACCCAGACCTTTACAGGAAAGTCATATGTGACCACTACAAGGCCATTAGAGATACCAAGAGGCTGCACCAGACAGAGTTAGAGGCCCAAACTAACCACATGGATGCCTGCCACATGTGGCAAGGCCTACATGACAGAATGGGATATAAAGTGAAGCAGAAGAAAATAATGGCCAAAAACACATCCATCCCTGATGTACTCAATACTTTCTATGCTCTATATGAGCAGAATCTAGTGTCACCTCCCCCAACAGTCCTGTTGCACCTGTTCCCTCTCACTGTTGCAGACGTCAGATCAGCCTCCTTAAGATTAAACAAACTGTACAAATGTGACTGGCCCAGAAAGGCCCTGTGTGGACCAGCTAGCAGAGGTATTTGTTGACATCTTTGACCTCTCCTTGCTACAGTCTGAAGTCCTCACCTGCTTCAAGAACACTACCATCATCCCAGTACCAAAGAAAACACATGTACTGTGCCTCAACAACTACCAGTGGCTCTGACCTCCATAATCATGAGGTGCTTTTAAAGATTAGCCATGGCCCACATCAACTTTAGTCTCCCAGCCTTCTTGAATCCCTTGCAATTTACCTATCAGTGAAACAACAGATCCACAGCAGACACCATTTTTCTAGTCCTACATTCATCCCTGGAACATCTGGACAATAAGGATAATCTGTCAGATTCCTACTTATTGACTGTATCTCCACCTTCAACACATAATCCCAATAAATTAATCTCAAAGGTCCGAGACCTATCTTGGTTTCACCCTCTGCAACTGGATTCTCAGCTTCCTGATCCAGAAAACACCATTAATGAAGACCTGACAACAGCACCTCCTCCATGATAATCCTCAATATCGGTGCCCTACAAAAATGCATGCTCATTCCCCTACTGTACTCCCTGCATGGCCAAATTTCATATGAATAGCAACTGCTCTCACTCTCGCTCTCTGGCATGCACCTGCCATGTTCAATCTTTACAGCTACACAATAGACATCATTCTACCTGGGTGCATAATGGCTTGGTACAGTAACTGCTCAGCCCAGCACTGCAAGAAACTACAGGACGTTGTGTACACAACAATCAGACCATCACCTCCCATCTATGGACTCCATCTCCACTTGATCTTGCCATCGAAAGGCTGCCAACATCGTTTGAAGACCCCTCCCACCCTAGTAATATGTTCTTCCAACCTCTTTCACAGGGCAGAAAATAGAGAAGTTTGAATACACATACCAACAGATTCAAGAACAGCAGCTTTCCTGCAGCTTTAAGACTGCTGAATGGACCTCTCTAACTTCGAATTTAAAATTGATCTTGCTTTTCTGCACTTCATGTGCAGCTGTAACCCTGTGTACCTCACTTTGTCTAATCGCCCTATGATCCGATGTCCTTGATTGCTGTGATCTGCCTGTACTGCTCTCAAAACAAAACACTTTTCACTGTACTTTAGTACATGTGACAACAATAAATCAAACTCACATGGAGAAAGACTTTTATTCCCAACACTGTTTCCTGTCTGTCAACCAATGTGCTTTAACTTTGTCCGCATCCACTAGTTTTTCCCTTCTCTATTGTACTAGTTAAACTCTCAAAAATATTCCTGTAGATTTTTTGAGTATGTTCTGACTTTTATAAACCCATGCTGCCTTTGTCTAGTCCCAAAAAATGGTTCCCAAATGTTCTGTTATCACATATTTTATAATAGTGTAGTAGTTTCTCCACAAATAATAGGCTAGTCTGTGTAATGTTATTTCCTTTTTCTTTTCTCTACTGTACTTTTTTTTGTAAATATATTTATTAGCAGATTTTTTTAACTTTACAGACATATAAAATTGTATTTTTCAACAATCAATAATAAATATTGGTATAATAAAAAGAAAAAAACGCAAATTACAATACAACTGCTATCTACTAACTATTAACCTATCCTATAATACAAAACAAACCCTAACACTGTGCAAAGCACGCCAAAATAAAGAAAAAAAGTCAAAAAAATCCCACAAAATACAGAACAGCTATGCTCTGCACAAAGCTCCCAAACAAAGGAACGGGAGCATTTTATATTTACCCATATTAACTCAGGAGACCCATTCCAGGGCCCAGGGCTTGACAAATCTAACCATCCTGGTTAAACAAATGCCCTAGTTAAAATGCCCTAGCTAAAATAAATCTATATCCAAATAACTCCAGTAGAGCAGTCATGTCTTATAAAAATGGTCTGTTGTGTGGTGCACATGTTTGTAAAAAAGTCCAAGGGAGGGTGCTCCAGAATTAATTTCTGCCATCGCAGCAAGCCCGGCGGGTTCTCAGACACCCAATTCATCAGAATATTCTTCCGTGCACAGTAGGCAAGAATATTAAATAGTTTCTTCCCATGCCTGTCTAAAGATGGTAAATTCGGTGGACCTAAGATGAGAGATATCAAGTCTACTTTGACTTCAATCCTCCATACCCTCCCTATCTCTCCTGCTACAGCACTCCAATAAACACTCACCCATTGCTTCTGGATATGCCACAGGCTAAGAGTACCTACACTTAATTTAAATTTGGGGCACATTGGAGATGCCCCTTTTTTTTAAAACTTCACTAGACGGTCTGGTGCTAGATGAGCCGTGTGCAGAACTTTTAACTGCGTAGCGCGTGTCCTATTAAAGATTGAGATCTTTCGAGTATTCTCCCATATGTTCTCCCATGTTTCAGAAGAGATATCCACTCCCAGCTCTTGCTCCCAGGCCTCACATAACAGGTTAATATCCTGCCAGGCCCTGCCACTCAGCAGGCGATAGAGGGCACTAACCAAAAGGGTGCTTATGGACCATCGCAACAACCTCTCTGTATCGGGCTTGTAGAGCTTAGTGAGAAGCGTAGTCTTCTTCTGGATTAAATCCCTAACCTGAAAAAAATTGGAAAAGATCTCTGCTGGGTCACCTGTATTTGCAGCTCGGTTGCTGAAAAGATATCATAACCTCCCCCTCAAACAAGTCTCCCAAACTAGAAATTCCTCTTGCTGCCCGTAGTTTGAACCCTGAGTCCATCATCCCTGGCCTCAACCCTGGCATGCCAACTATAGGCATAAATGGCGAAATCTTGGATAAAAACCCTCATTCTGAAGCATCACCCTCCATGCCTTGACTGCACGAATGACAATGGGGTTCTGGCAGTGGTCCATAACTGTCCTCATCTTATCCATGAGTAACAGGTTAATAAGAGGGCACTTTGCTTGGGAGGCCTCAATATCCAGCCATATTGAGTTTGGATCATTGTCTGCGATTGGGTAGATAAAGGACAGCAGGGAACTTGATTGATACCTTCTGATGTCTGGGAAATCAACTCCTCCCCCTCCTTGAGGCAACTGCAATTTAGTAAGTTTGATGAGGGGCCGCCTACGATGCTAGACAAAGGGTCCAAACCAACCCATAAGCTTCCGTTGCATTGACCTGGAAAACATTACAGGGAGCATACGCATGGGAAAAAGCAAACAAGGAAGAACATTCATCTTAATGAGAGATAGTCGGCCCAGCCATGAAATTGGAAGAGCCTCCCATCTCTGGAGATCTCGCCTAATATTGTCGAGCAAGAGAGCAAAGTTAATATGAAATAACGGATCAAACTTGGGGGTAATAAAAATGCCTAGGTATTGGAACCCTGCCTGTGACCACTAAAAGAGGAACTTAGGGCCATCTTCAACTTCTGGCGCATCCTTAAGGTTCCCCAAAGGCATAGCCTCCAATTTTGCAAAGTTAATTTTATATCCTGAAATAGCCCCAAATGAATCAATACATTGTATCAAATGGGGTACGGAAGCCATCGAGTTCGATTAAAAACAGAAGGATATCATCCGCATAAAGTGTAATCTTGTGTGCCCTCGATCCCACTTCTGGAGCGGTTATGAGGACGTTCCGATGAGTGTCCTCTGCCAGCAGCTCTACCACCAACGTAAACAACAACAGTGAGAGGGACAGCCTTGCTGACTACCCCTAACAATCCTAAAATTCCCAGACTTCACCCTGTTGGTCATGACCATGACCAGAGGGTGGCGATATAAAACCTCCACCCAACCCAAACTCTTCTAAGACAAAAAAGATTAGGCTATTCCACCTGATCAAATGCTTCTCTACATCTAAGGAAATTACCAACCCCTGAATCAATCATTGCTGACAAGTTTGGACCATATTCAGCAACCATCTAATAATGTTAGAGGACCTACGGCTCCTTATAAAGCCTGTCTGGTCCTCTTTAATAATACAAGCAACACCCTTTCCAATCTCAGCACCAGGATCTTGGACAGAATCTTGAAATCTGAATTTAATAGAGAAATGGGCCTGTATGAGGCACAAACCTCAGGAACCTTCCCCTTAAGAATTAAGGAAATGTTAGCTTCTGTCAAAGATGGTGGTAGGCATTCATGCATATAGGTGTGATTGTACATCTCCAATATCGGCCCTGACAGAATTCCTATACACTCCTTATAAAACTCATCCGGGAGACCATCAGGCTAGGCGTTTTCCCTGTCTGAAGTTGCCTAGCTGCCTCTTGTATTTCCTGAACTGTCAAGGGGGTATTAAGGAGAGAGGCCTGTTCCAAGGTTACCCCTGGGAGGTCCAGGTTCTTAAAGTTCTCCATTTTAGCTCTCCTGTCTTTGCAACCTTCAGACTGATACAATTCAGGGTAAAAGCACCGAAAAGCCTCATTAATCTTTTAAGCCTCATATGTGCTGTCTCTGATTGCAGTAATGGATTGAGGAGCACGCTTTTTCCTAATCAGGTACGCTGAATACTTCCCTGGCATATCCCCGTATAGCAAAAGCAAGTTCTTTCTTTGTGTTTTGTGTCAGTATTGAATTCAAGGCAACCCGGATGGCCATGATCTGCTGTAGCTTAGTCACCGAAGGCCGTGCAAAATGTGTCGCATTGGTGGCTTTCAACCATGTCTCAAGTAGACGCTGCTGTTCCTCCTTCTCTCGTTTCTGGCTTGCCAAATAGGAAATAGCTAATTCCCTAGCAAAGGCCTGAGCAGTCTCCCATAGCATAGACGGACTACTAGCCGGGCCTGAGTTGATAGTCAGGAATTCCTGAAACTCCTTCAAAAAGTATTCCACAAATTTGGAATCCTTAAAGCGAAAAGGGTCCAAATGCCAGTGCCGCAAAGCTAGCCCTTCACTCTTGGTCTTTAACCTCCAAATATACTGCCCCCACGTGATCAGAGATAGCTATATTCCCAATTTTGCAACCCATAATCGAATCCAGAAGGGCCGAGGGAGCCAGAAAGAGGTCAGTCCTCATGTGACATTGATATGGGTTTGAACAAAAAGGTGAAGTCCCTGCCAGTAGGGTGAAGACATCTCCAAATATCCACCAGCCCCAACTCCTCACATCAATCAACCACCTACTTAACCTGCAAAGAAATAGTTGGGGGCCCACAAGGCATCCTGTCCACTGTCTGAGCCAAAAGACAATTAAAATGCCCCCCCCCCCCCCCATAATAATGTGCCATGTTCCAAAAGTACTCAACTTAGAGAAAGCACTAATCAAAAATTTGAAGGGATGCGGCGGAGGACAGTAGATGTTTAAAATGCCATATTCCTCCCCATGTATCAGGGCTTTAAGTATCACAAACCGTCCCTGCTCATCTTTCACCTCCTCTAATAATGTTAACGGAAGATTTTTTGGATAAGTACTGCCACTTCCCTATGTTTCGTGGTAAAGGATACTTGGTCATAACCCCCCTGTTGTAATTTCAGCTGTTCCCTGTTGTCAAGATGGGTTTCCTGCAACAAAGCGATATCAATCCTTTCTGTCAAGGCTAGAAAGCATTTTTTTTTCTTTTAACAGGTGAATGGCTTCCCTTAATATTCCAGGTGCACCATTTAATAAGACACTGAGCCATATCCTCTTTCAGAGACCCTTGAACTCCTCAGAGGGACAATCCTGCTTACAAACACCAAGCATAAGTAAATAAAGACTCATAGAATTGAAAAACTATATATATGTCATAACTATAAACAACTATTACTACCAAAAACCTACAAAGAAAACCAACCTTGAATGGAAGACTCTTCCCTCTTCCCATAGGGGGCATTCACCCTACTCATCCCTTCCATCACAGCTCCTTCAAACACTGTGCGCCAGCCTTATACCAGGGAAAAAAACAAGGAGGTGATCCTTAAATCAACAGAAAAAGGACAAAGTCAAGATGAGCACTCCACCCATCCCTGGCTTCATGTCATCCCTACTTGTGACTAAAAGAGAAACAGAACAAACAAAAAAAGGGGAGAGACAACAAAGAACATCCACAAGATTTCCCATCAGAAAATCCAGTTAATAAAAAAAAAGGAATAACTTATTCCAAGGTCTTTTTCCCCCTTTCCTGAAAGGAAATTATTCGGGAGAAAGAAAGGAATTTTTTTTAAAAAATGAAGAGAAAACATGGGGAAAGATAGAAAAGAGAACAAACATTAACCATATTCTTGAGGCCAATCCGTCTACTTTAAAGTGTCCACAAAGTTTTTTTTAGCTTTATCCGCCGAGTCAAATGTATAAACTGTGTCCTCTTGACTGAAATGAGTACTGGATGCCCAGGTTCCTCAGCCTCTTTTTAACTTCATCAAGGGACTTGCTTTTTTTGAATTACAGCTGCAGAGAAATCCTGGAAGAACATGATTTCTGACCCCTTGCACAGCAGTGCCTGCAGATCTTTTCCCAGGGATCTGGAAGTGCACTCGGACTGAGCAGGGGTGCTGCGCTGGACCTGACCTGTGCATTGTAACCCAATAAGCCTTTTCAATCCACAGCCTGCTGGACTTGATGTGAAGGCCCAAAAACTTCAGTAGCCAGCTCTCAAAGAAGCTGACTGGCTGCTCAACTTCCTCACCTTCAGGAAGTCTGACCATTCAGATTTGTCCTCCAACCTCGATTGTCAAGGTCATTGATATGGTTTTGCACGGCCTGCACTTCTTGCTCCAGCACCTGGATTCGACTGGATGAGGACTCCATCGCAGCTTCTGAGGCCTTCGTTCGACCCTCCGCCTCCTCCAGCCGCTCCCCGAGGCCCTGGATCTCCTGCTCATGCTTCTGCAGCATGGATGCAATAGGTTAGACTTGGGCACGAATCTCCCCAAGGATCTCCGCAATTGCTGCCCCAGCTTTCAAGGTAAGTTTCTCCATCACCGCAGCCAATTCCTGTGAGTCTGTCAGGTCCCGGGGGAGTTCAGGAGAGGCTGCTGCTGCTGCAGTCTCTGGTGTGGTAAGTGCTGCAGGCGAGAGTCCTCCCTGCTGCAGTTTGCTTGTTTCTCCTCCCTTTGGCATCCTTGCCACTCCCAAATATTAACAAATATGTAATCTGTAAGGTTTTAAACTAATAATTCCACCACATAGTTGGCCAGAAATGGCAAAAAATACCAGCATGCCTTGGCTGTTAGGCAGAGCTGTCCTCAGCAGTTCTACAGAATCGCCGCCATCTTGCTGAGTCTCTACAGTCCTCTTTTTTTTAAAACAGTGGGGTTGCACTGGCCATCCATCTGGAGAAATTGTTCTAGAGTCTGTCGAATTCTGGAAGATGAATACCAATGCATCCAATGTTTCCAGTGCCAAACGTTTTGTTATCCTTTTTGCTGAATTCTAAAAAGCCCCAAATCATCATGCTTGCTACATTTTCTGACAAATTTGTCTGCTCTTTCCTTACAAAATAAATTATATTTAACACTAAAAGCATTGGTTGAGCTATTTTTCCTCTCTCATTTTTCACACACAGAAATAACTAATTATTGTAAATCATGCATATGCACTTTTAACCATTAACCATTTGTCTATCCACCATCAACCCTTGGAGGGTTCCCCAATCAATCCTTGCCAATTTGCACCTAATGTTCTCATAGTTTCTTTTGTTTAGATTCAGGACCCTAACTTCAAATTCAGCATCTTCACCCTCAGAATTATTCAGCAAGTCAATTTTATTATGTTTGCTATAATCCAAGGGCCTCCACACAACAAGATGGTAAATCACTGCACCATACCCATTCTAGAATAGCTTGTTCTGGCCCTTGAAGTTGTTTTACCATCCATTTGGATTGTTGCTGAGTTATAAATCTCAAGTCCACTCTCTGCCTAGTTCTGAAATTCTTTAAGATGAATTTTTGTTAGGAAATATAAAGTTGTCAATGAACTTTAACAATGTTAAATTTCAACTGATTTTTATTGACTAATTTACTAACCTGCAGATCAAGTTCACTTTCTAAATTCTTTAGGAGGAAGTGAGGGCCTTGTAATATTATCATTGGTGTATTAACCCAGGAATTTAACTAACTGTCTGTCTAGGAACCTGAGTTCAAATTCTACCACTCAGATGTTGGAATTTGAATTAAGTAATTATCTGGAATTAAGAGTCATGATGGCCACAAAACCACATCAATTGTCAGAAGAAAAACCCATCTGGTTCATTAATGTCTTTCCATAAAGGACATCTAGCATCTTTAACTGGTCTGGCCGATATGTAACTTCACTGAAGTGGCCCAGCAAGTCACACAGTTGTATCAATTGCAAGAAATTTTCAAAAATAAAAGAAATTGGTTGGATCACCTGGCATTGAAAAAGGACCAGAAACTGTATCAGCCAAACAGTCCTGTTGACCCTGCAAAGACCTTTTCTTGCTGACATCTCTGTTTGTACCAACATTGGGAGAGCTGTCTCACTGACTAGCAAGCAACAGGTCTTGCGTTGTCTGTCATGTATGATACCATGATTATGACTGTCCCAGGTACCACCATCACCATTCCTGGTTGTATCCTGTCCCACGAACCAGCAAGGCCCAGTAGACACGATATACAGTGAGGTAAAAACAATGACTGCAGATGCTGGAAACCAGATTCTGGATCAGTGGTGCTGGAAGAGCACAGCAGTTCAGGCATCATCCAACGAGCAGCGAAATTGACGTTCCGGGCAAAAGCCCTTCATCAGGAATAAAGGTGGAGAGATAAGCTTGGGGGGGTTGGTGGTGGAAAGAGTAGCATAGAGTACAAAGGGTGAGTGGGGGAGATGAAGGTGATAGGTCAGGGAGGAAAGGGTGGAGTGGATAGGTGGAAAAGAAGATAGGCAGGTTGGACAAGTCCGGACAACTCATGGTGACAGTGCTGAACTGGAAGTTTGAAACTAGGATGAGGTGGGGGAAGGCGAAATGAGGAAACTGTTGAAGTCCACATTGATGCCCTGGGGTTGAAGTGTTCCGAGGCGGAAGATGAAGCGTTCTTCCTCCAGGCGTCTGGTGGTGAGGGAGCAGCGGTGAAGGAGGCCCAAGACCTCCATGTCCTCAGCAGAGTGGGAGGGGGAGTTGAAATGTTGGGCCACGGGGCGGTGTGGTTGATTGATGCGGGTGTCTCGGAGATGTTCCCTAAAGTGCTCTGCTAGGAGGCGTCCAGTCTCCCCAATGTAGAGGAGACCGCATCGGGAGCAACGGATACAAGAAATGATATTAGTGGATGTGCAGGTAAAACTTCGATGGATGTGGAAGGCTCCTTTAGGGCCTTGGATAGAGGTGTGGGAGGAGGTGTGGGTGCAGGTTTTACAGTTCCTGCGGTGGCAGGGGAAAGTGCCAGGATGGGAGAGCAGGTCGTAGGGGGGCGTGGACCTGACCAGGTAGTCACGGAGGGAACAGTCTTTGCAGAAGGCGGAAAGGGGTGGGGAGGGAAATATATCCCTGGTGGGTGGGGTCTTTTTGGAGGTGGCGAAAATGTCGGCGGATGACTTGGTTTCTGCAAAGGTTTGTAGGGTGGAAGGTGAGCACCAGGGGCGTTCTGTCCTTGTTACTGCTGGAGGGGTGGAGTCTGAGGGCGGAGGTGCGGGATGTGGACGAGATGCGTTGGAGGCCATCTTTAACCACATGGGAAGGGAAATTGCGGTCTCTAAAGAAGGAGGCCATCTGGTGTGTTCTATGGTGGAACTGGCCCTCCTGGGAGCAGATACGGTGGAGGCGGAGGAATTGGGAATACGGGATGGCCTCTTTGCAAGAGATAGGATGGGAAGAGGTGTAATCCAGGTAGCTGTGGGAGTCGGTGGGTTTGTAAAAAAATGTCAGTGTCAAGTTGGTCGTCATTAATGGAGATGGAGAGGTCCAGGAAGGGGAGGGAGGTGTCAGAGATGGTCCAGGTAAATTTAAGGTCAGGGTGGAATATGTTGGTGAAGTTGATGAATTGCTCAACCTCCTCGCGGGAGCACGAGGTGGCACCAATGCAGTCATCAATGTAGCGGAGGAAGAGGTGGGGAGTGGTGCCGGTGTAATTACGGAAGATCAACTGTTCTACGTAGACAACAAAGAGACAGGCATAGCTGGGGCCCATACGTGTACCCATGGCTACCCCTTTGGTCTGGAGGAAGTGGGAGGATTCAAAGGAGAAATTGTTAAGGGTGAGGACCAGTTTGGGCAAACGAATGAGTGTCGGTGGAAGGGTACTGTTGGGGACATCTGGAGAGGAAAAAACGGAGGGCTTGGAGGCCCTGGTCATGGCGGATGGAGGTGTAAAGGGATTGGATATTCATGGTGAAGATGAGGCGTTGGGGCTGCGGAAACGGAAGTCTTGGAGGAGGTGGAGGGCGTGGGTGGTGTCTCGAATGTATGTGGCGAGTTCCTGGACTAGGGGGATAGGAAAGTGTCGAGGTAGGTAGAGATAAGTTCAGTGGGGCAGGAGCATGCTGAGACAATGGGTTGGCCGGGGTGGTCAGGCTTGTGGATCTTGGGAAGGAGATAGAACCGGGCAGTGCGGGGTTCCCGGACTATGAGGTTGGAAGCTGTGGGTGGGATATCTCCTGAGGTGATGAGGTTCTGTATGGTCTGGGAGATGATGGTTTGGTGATGGGGGGGGGTGGGGTCATGGTCGAGGGGGCAGTAGGAAGAGGTGTCCTCGAGTTGGCGTTTGACTTCAGCGGTGTAGAGGTCATGTGCGCCAGACTACCATTGCGCCCCCTTTATCCGCTGGCTTAATGGTGAGGTTGGGATTGGAGCAGAGGGATTGGAGGGCTGTGCGTTGTGAGGGTGAGAGGTTAGATTGGGGGAGGGGGGTAAACAGGTTGAGGTGGTTAATGTCCTGGCAGCAGTTGGAAATGAAGAGGTCGAGGGCAGGTAATAGGCCAGCGCGGGGTGTCCAGGTGGATGCAGTGTGTTGGAGGTGGGCGAAGGGGTCCTCGGATGGTGGGCAGGAGTCCTGATTGTGAAAGTAAGCTCAGAGGCAGAGGCGATGGAAGAATTGTTCAACGTCACAGCGTGTATTAAATTCATTGATGCGTGGACAGAGGGGGATGAAGGGGAGTCCTTTGCTGAGGACTGATCTTTCATCCTCAGTGAGGGGGAGGTCTGGGGCGATGGTGAAAACTCGGCAAGGCTGGGAGCTGGGATCTGGTGTGGGTGTGGAGCTGGGAGTGGGATCGGAGCCTGTAACTGGAGTGGGTGTGATGGTGGGGGGAATGGCGGTGGAGTCATGAGCATGGGTAGTGTTCCCTTCAGGGTTCTGGCGGGTGGGGATAGTGACAGTGGGGTCTGTGGGGGGGCGTGTCAGCATAATGCAGATGAGTGGCGCTGGTGGGGGCGGAAGTGGTGGCAGACATGGCAGTAGGGGTGGCGGAAGTCACTGAGCATGCCGCATCAGCGATGATGTGAGGGCCGGAAGTGGCTGTGGGAGTGGCCATGATGGGGGCGAAAATGATATCATCAATCAACGTGGGGGTAGAAGCTGCATCAGCCGCATGGCTAATGGCGTTTCCGAGGCGGATGGAGTTCCCCTGGGAGTCCTCAACATTGATTCGTGGACTCCAAGAAGCCTTGTGGTATCAGCTTAAACATGGGTAAGGAATCCTTACTGCATATTACCACATACCTTCCTCCCTCAGCTAATGACTCTCGATTCCTCCATGTTGTAAAAACTTTGAGGAAGCACTATATTCACAGGTGCTGAATATACTCTGGGTGGTGAATACCACGTCTACCCCATACCAGCCGCAGCACGAGTGATCGAGCTGGTTGAGTCCATTGCTGCTGAACTAAGTCGGCAGTAGTGGTGAGGGAACTACCAAGAGGGAAAAACATTCTTTACCTCATCCTCAACAATCTGCCAACTGCAGATGTATCTCTCCATGACACTATTGATAGGATTGACCACCTCACTGTCCTTATAGAGACAACATTCCACCTTGATATTGATAATACACTCCATTGAGTTGTATGGCACTGTCACCATGCTAAATGGGACAGACTTTGAACAAACCTAGTGACTCATGACTGGGCATCCATGAGGCACCGTGGGCCATCAACAGCAGCAGAATTGTACTCTCTACCCCAATCTGCAACCTCATGGCCATGTATATCCCCGACTCAACCATCATCAAGTCAGAGAATCAACCCTGGCTCAATGAAATGTACAAGAGCTCATACAGCAGCACTAGTTAGCACACCAAACACCTAAAAAGTCTCAAACTGATGAAGTTACAAAGGATTACCTGTATGCCAGAGTTAATCAATTCCAATGATAAATGGCAGATCGAAGTTCTATAGATATGTATCATCCAGTTGTGAATGGCAGTGGTAACCAAATAACTGACTGGAGGGAGAGGGTCCACAAATATCCCCAACTCCATTTTCAATAATGGTGGAGTCCTGCATATCACTGCAAAAAAGGAAGCTGAAGTATTTGCAATAATCTTCAGTTAGATCTATTGAATGGATGATCCATCTTGGTTTCAGGTAATTTGATTTACTTCACGCAATACAAAGAAATGGCTGATGACTCTGGGTACTGTAATAGCTATGGGCCCTGTCAACACAGTCATAGAGATGTACAGCATGGAAACAGGCTCTTCGGTCCAATCTGTCCATGCTGACCAGATATCCCAACCCAATCTAATCCAACAGAGCTGAGGTGGTCAGGATTGAAAGCGTCAAGTTCCCAGGAATGACAATAACCAACAAACTGTCCTGGAATTCCTACGTTGATGCGACTGTCAAGAAGGAACAAGACCACCAACTCTTCTTCAGGCAGCTTAGGAAATTCAGCAAGTCTATAAGGACTCTCACCAATTTTTACAGATGCACCATAGAAAGCATACTATTTTGGTGCATAATGGCCTGGTACAGCAACTACTCTGCCCAGGACCAGAATAAACTACGGAAGGTTATGTACAGAGGCCAGAGCATCACAACTGAGGATCCAGTTGCCGATGGCGGAGCAGACATCTACGTCTTGGAGTTTTGAAATTAGTCTGCCGGGAAGCCAACCTCCTATCCATGGACACCATTTACACTTCTTGTTGCCGCCAACCCCATCAAAGACCCTTTCCACCCTAGTAATGATGTCTTTCAACATCCTCCATTAGGCAAAAAATGCAGAAGCTTGAAAATGTGCACCAGTAGGTTCAAAAACAGCTTTTTCCCTGCTGTTATTACACTGCTGAATAGACTCTAATGTCAAATAATGTTGATCTTGTTAATTTTGATCTTGCTTTGCATACCTCCTGTGCAGTTTTAATCTGTATGCCTCACTCTAAGCCTTCTATGTCCTTGTTTGCTATGATCTGCCTATACTCCATGTAAAACAAAGGCTTTCGCTGTACTTAGATACATTGACTACAATAAATTAAATCAAATCAAACAGTGCAGATAATTTCCCAGGTATGTACAAAAAAAACCCAAATCTGACCTCGTCAAATGCTGCCCCATTACCCGACTCTCTGTTAGCATTAAAGTGACAGCAGACGTAATTAACAGTGCTTAGCAAGTGCTGCTTGATAGCAACAACCTGCTCACTGATTTCCAGCTTGGAATTTGCGGGGTTCATTTAACTCTTGCCCTTATTATAGCCTTTGTTCAAACACAGACAATCAAGCTGAATTGCAGAGGTCTGGTGAGAGTGGACGCCCTTCATATAAAGGCTGTATTTGCCTGAGTGTGGCATCAAGGAGTCCTAGCAAAACAAGAATCAGTGGGAGTCAAGCTCTCTAATGGTTGGAATCATAAAGAAAGTGGTTGTCGTTGCTGAAAGTCAATTGTCTCAGCTCCCGGACATCTCTGCAGAGATCCTCCGGGTCATGTCCTAGACCCAGCAATCTTCAGATGCTTTATTAATGACCTTCCCATCCATCATGTTGCCAGATGTGGGGACATCTGCTGATGGCTGCACAATGTGCAACACCATCTTGGATTCTCTGATAATGAAGCAGTTGATGTCCAAAAGCTGCTCCCTCCCTAATAGCAATGTGGTTTGACCTACAAAGCATGAACTGCAGCAATTCAAGAAGATAACTCACCACCACCATCTCCAGGGAAATTAGAGATGGGTAATAAATGCTGGGCAATAAATATTCAGGTCTGGGCTGAAAAGTGCAAATGACATCTATGCCATCCAAATGCAAGACAATGACCATCTCCAATAAGAGGCAATCTAAACACTGCCCCTTGACATTGAGTGGCATCAGCATCGCTGAATACCAGTACCCCCCCCCCCCCCAACTGTCAACATCCTGGTGTTTAGCAGTGAGCAGAACCTGAGCTGGATTAGTCATGTAAGTGTTGTGGCTACAAAAGCAGGTCAGAAGTTAGAACTCTACAGCATGTGACTCACTTCCTGACTCCAAAGTTTTCACTCCACAAGGCACAAGTCAGGAGTATTGTAGAGTAATCCCCACTTGTCTGGATGAATACAACTCGAACAACACTGAAGAGGTAACACCATCCTGGACAAAGCAGCCTGCTTTGTTGGCACCGCATTCAAAAACATTCACTCTCTCGACCTCTCATGCTTAGTAATAACAATATGTACCATCTACATAATACACAAGAAATTCTCAAAAGATCCTTAGGAAGCACCTTCCATCTAAAACAATTAGGGCAGTGGACACAATGGAACACCAAAATTGCAAGTTGCCTTCTGAGACACTCACTTACCTGATTTGGAAATCTGTTAATATTCCATAACTGTTGCTGGGTCAAAATCCAGGAACTCCCTCCCTAACAGCATTGTTGGTCTACCTATAGCACATGAACTGCAGCAATTTGAGAAGACAGGTCACCACCACCTTCTCCAGGGCAACTAGAGATGGGCAATAAAGACTGGCCCAGCCAGCACCACATCTAACCCATGAGTGAAGAAAATAATTCACCTTCAGTGAACCACTCTCCCTATTTCTGTGTTGTTTGTTTGCAAAACTTAAACATTGTGCACCTTAAACCCAAAAACATGTCTGGTATTGTTCACAAACAGAAATTGCTGGAAATGTTCAACAAGTTGGATGTGAGCATAAGAGGTATAGTTAGAAAGTTTGCTGATGACAGCAAAATTGGAGATGTAGTGGACAGCAAAGAAGGTTACCTCCGATTACAACAGGATCTTGATCAGATGGGCCAATGGGCTGAGAAGTGGCAGATGGAGTTTAATTGAGATAAATGTGAGGTGCAGCATTTTAGGAAAGCAAACCTTAACAGGACTTGTACACTTTAATGGTAAGGTACTCGGGACTGTTGCTGAAGAAAGAGACCATGGAGTGCAGGTTCATAGCTCCTTGAAAATGGAGTTGCAGGTAGTTAGGAAAGTGACGAAGGCGTTTGGTATGCTTTCCTTTATTGGTCAGAGTATTGAATTGGGAGGTCATGTTGTGGTTGTACAGGATATTGGTTAGGCCACTGTTGAAATAATGCATGCAATTATGTTGTGAAACTTGAAAGGGTTCATAAAAGATTTACAAGGATATTGTCAGGGTTGGAGGATTTGAGCTATAAGGAAAGGTTGATAGGCTAGGGTTGTTTTTCCTGGAGTGTTGGAGGCTGAGGGGTGACCTTAGAGATATTTATAAAAGCATGAGAGGCATGGATAGGATAAATAGACAAACTTTTTTCCCTGGGGTGGGGAGAGTCCAGAACTAGAGGTTGAAGGTGAGAGGAGAAAGATATGAGAGACCTAAGGGGCAACTTTTTCATTTAGAGGGTGGTACGTATATGGAATGAAGTGTTGGAGGCTAGTACAATTGCAACATTGAAAAGGCCTTTGAATGGATATATGAATAAGATCGGTTTGGAGGGTTTTGTGCCCGATGCTGGCAGGTGGGACTAGATTGGGTTGGAATATCTGATCGGCATGGACGAGTTGGACTGAAGGGTCTGTTTCCGTGCTGTATATCTCTATGACTCTAAGTCATGCAGCATCAGTGGAGAGAAGTTTATAAATAACGTTTTGGGTCCAGTGACACTTGCTCAGAACTGAAATCCTGTCGGAGATAGGAGCAGAACTTCTTTAAGATAGGCATGGTTGGAAGAGATATGACAATGAGTTAAATACTAAATAAAAGCAAAAGCACTGCAGCTGCTGGAAATGGGAAACAAAACCGGAACATGCTGGAAAAGCTCAGCAGGGCTTGCAGCATCTGTCGAGAGAAATCAGGGTTAATGTTTTGAGTCTAGTTCCCTTTCCTCAGAACTAAGGAAAATTCTGAAGAAGGGGCATTAGACCTGAAACATTAACTCACATTTCTCCTCAGATGCTGCAAAGACTGCTGAGCTGTTCTCGCAAGTTCCATTTTTGTTTCTGATTTCCAGCAGCTGCAGGGCTTTCAGTTTTATCTGGTTTTATCAGTTTTGTCTGCAAAAATATAATAGCTTGGGAATTTGACATTGATCATAGCAAAGCTCTGATTTGAATTTTTTATTTAACAGTTTGCAAGACCCAGATTTCAAAAACAGTACTTCAGTGCTTTGTAACTTCCTTTCTAATTTTTATATCTCTGGCAAGTTGAACCATCTCTGGCTTCTCTTCTTGAATATACCAAGAAATATCTGTACAATGAAAATGAAAATCATTCTGAACTCTGGTGTTTATGATTAAAAATGAAACTTGATTGCATTTCTTCCAGTTTGTCTTTTCCTTGCATTATTTTTCCTCTTATGCTGAAGAGCTCAGACTGTTTAATGGTGATGTAGTTTGCAATGTTTAGATATTGAACCAATGCCACTGTGGAAGTTACTGAGAACACTGATATCGCTTTGTCATAGTTGTGGGAGGAAGGAAGGATGAGATGAAGGTTTGTGGTTGCACACTGCTGACATGAATGCTGACGTTTTTCAAAATGATCATCAGTCATTCAACACCCTAGAAGTAAAATATGCCCCAGGGTCACTATTCATAGTCAAAGAGTTGGCTGTTTCCAATGAAATCTATGCGCTCTTGTTGCTTGCCACATTAATCCCCCACATGAAGATGCAAGTAGAGCCTTAGGCAGTGGTGACAGCAAACTAATCATCTTATAGAACATGCACTGTTATTGCACTCAAATCCTTAGGTTAGGAGCGGGCATTAATAACTTTTTGGGCCAAGGACTTTTGACTTGGTTTATTTAGGTGAGTACACCTTTTGAAGAATCCAAGCATTTTTTTTGTTCAATTTCAGGCTACTTGAAGTGCCTGTAATGTGAAAAATTAAAAGATAGAATGTCACAACATTATTTCGGGAACTTCAAAGTTTCTACCCTACCTTGAAAGTGTTTAACAGGGACTGTTTGCAAGGGCCTGTTCATTAAGGCAGGAGTACTTTTTCAGAGGGAATCTTGAATAGGCTATAGATTGAATAGTAGTACCTCAATATATTTTCCTGCTCTGATTCACAATCCCTTTTCTCACTTAAGTATTCCATTTCAAGATTAACTGAGCCAGGATATGAAGACTGCACAGTAAGCTTCCCAATGGGTATCTGATGGTATATGATCTCATAAACAGTCCATTTTTGCTTTAGCCTCCTCCCATCTTTCCTTATTTTAACTGTCTATTTCTTTCTCCATCTTAAATCTATGTCTCCTTCTCTTTGTGCAATCAGTTAATATGGAAGGTTTTACTTTTCTTTTTTATTTAATCTGTCACAACCTTGTACTCCTTATCCTTCATTTACCTGTCAATGCGACTTAAATAAATCTATATTATTTACTGCTACCACTCTCCGTGGTAGCAAGTCACACTTTCTCATCCTTTAGTTTGGAAAAAGAAATTTGTTCTAACTTGCCAATGGATTTTTGTTAAACATAATAATGATTCTTCAATTATATATTCTATAATAATGATCATTTAATTATTCTATTGCCCATAATTGTGTATCCATTCTTCACAAACTTTTCATGTCTTAACTCTTTGGAGAAAGGATTATGGATGACTTAACAGTTGTTGTCGTCAGAAAAGGAGCAAAGGTTCCAAAGGAAATCAATTTTATTAGGCAGCATGAAACCTTAAGTTATGGTATTCATATAGTCTGATACAATTTCCAAGTCTGCCTTGAGGAACATTGGTCCATTTGTTCGGATTTGAAGAGTAGGTGCAGTTGGGAAATATCTCGCTCGGGCCCAAAGCAAATAGAGCTTTGGTTGACGGTTTGAGAACAGATTTTAACAGGATTATGAAACTATATCAGATTTTTGACAAATTAGCAGATTTGCTACATCCTCTGTTATATGGCAAGTCACCAGGGCCGCTCAATGTACACATTTTCCAGACTTCCAAAAGCTATTGGGACTATTGCTTCCACTCATGTGCCACTACATGACCCAAATGTAAACCACAGAGGTCAATCACTCCCTGAATATGCTGCTTATGTCATAACAGACATAACTTCTCGCATGTGGCATGCTGGTGGCTTTAGATATTCATTTATTTATGCTTTTTCAGTCCAGTGGCTCAACTGTACAGCAACAGAAGCAACAGAACAATTCCAATGGATGATAAGGGGTGCCAGGTGCTTTACTTACTCACAGGTCCTTGAGCATTGCGAAAAGCTTTAAACCAAAGAACAATCAAAACAAATATTTGTCATAGTAAGACAGTATTTGTCATAAATGGTATGCTTTGTAACTTTATATGCAAGACATGACTGCTGCAATATGTCCTAGAGGATATCATCAAGCCTGATCACTGTTAGATGGCTGACATATATACCCATTTCACAGATGTTCATGTTGAATAAAGAGTTTGTTTTCATATCAGTTTATCATAGATGTGCATGGTTTTGCACCCTGATCCTAAACCTCAACTGCAACACAATACTTGTACCCAATATCATGCAAGAGTAAAAATTGTAAGGACTGCAGATGTTGAAAATCAGAAACAAAAACCAGAATTGCTGGAAAACCTCAGGTCTGGCAGCAGCTGTGGAGAAAAATCAGAGTTAATGTTTTGGGTCCAGTGATTATCAAGAGTACCTTTGCCACGTCATCTTATGTACTCCTATCATAAGGATAGGTAGTGGAAAATAGAATTCCATTCCAAAGGGTCTAGATCCTGGGCCAATTTACATTTTCACTTCTAAATAATAGATTCACCATGGTTTCAAGCAACAAGAGATTATCATTTTTGGGTTGATAAATTAAAATTATATTGAGTTACTTAACATGACCTAAATGAATGGCAGGTCAGGCTTAAATGCTAAGGTAGCTATTCCTGTTCTTGTACAAAATAAATCTTTGGTTCTGTCACCATATAGCATTTCTGCAAGACTTTCTCTGCTCTGTCTGACACTAGGCAAAAGTGAGGACTGCAGATGCTAGAGATCAGAGTCAAGATTAGAGTGGTGCTGGAAAAGCACAGCAGGTCAAGCAGCATCCGAGCAGCAGGAAAATCAACGTTTAAGGCAGGAGCCCTTCACCAGGAATGAGACTGGGGGCCTCCAGGGTGGAGAGATTAAAATTTTATCTTGCCAACCCGGAGGTTCCCAGCCTCAGTCCTGATGAATGTTTCTGAAATTATTCTTGTTTTTGTTGCAAATTTAAGTCTGTGTATGATTGTAAGTACTTTGCAGATGTTGACAGTTATTTTACAATAAAGTACTACTGCAACTGAAAATCTAATCTTTTTGCTGTTATAATTAACTTTCTTTATAAGAGAATTTTCTGGTAAATGAATTATGAACTGTAGTAATTTTTTTTCATAATTTGTCATTACAGACAATCCTCAATGTAAGTTTAATGAATGTGGTAAGGTGACAAATTCGTCACAAGCCGTCTTTGTCACAAGTAATGTTTAGGAGCAATTCATTTTTTATAGTGAGAAGGGCAAGGTCCAAATGGATGCAAATTAAATGAAGTTCCAGACATTATAAGGTAGAGCAAAGTTCACAGAAGTGGTTTCAATTGGATTGATTGTGTATAATTCATTTCAACAGTTTCAATGTTAATAACCACTATAATCAGTGTTGGTTCTTGCACCTATCTTAACCATCTGCTGCAATATCTGTCGATCAAAACAGCAAAAATATGCTGCCATAGCATATAGCTAAACTCGTTTAATTATTCTAAGTCATTTGTAGAGGTTTTGGTTAGCAGGTTTGGTACTGGTTCAGCTTGTATTAGAATCTTTTTTTTTAAAAATGAGAATGTTACTAATATAAATGCAAAAATCATATTTATGACATAAGTATTTGAAGGTTACATGGTTTAGCAAATAAAATTGGAAATTTATATTTGCTGTGATCTTGGAGGACTAAAGAACTTGTGTACTTTTCACAATTGAAGATGAATTATGCTCCAATGGGTATCCATATAATTCTTGTAAATCTTTTAAAGGGAGCTGTCTATACACTTGGTATTGCTGAGAAATTCACAACTTCCATCTACAGAACTATTTGAAATTTATCTGAATGAATATTATCGTGTACGTGGGACAGGCTTTTGTTTAACCTGAAAGTAAACTACATATAAGTCTCCTTCCCAGGTCATCCAAAACCATGCAAAGTACACCCAATTCTGAAAGCATTCTCCAGGAAATGTAATGTTGAAAAAGAATGATCAGCCTGGACTCTAGCGCCAAAATAAGAGATCTTATTGGGGACTGTTTGCTTCAGACTCCGGTGATGTCAAACTGTGTTAATTCCAATTTCTGTTTTGTTACAATGATATTACTCCCATTGATTTCAGGTGGGAGATAGTGTTCAGAGAACAACCCAGGCCTTGCACTGAAAATTGTTTGGGGTGTATCCTTCACTGCCCAGCCCTTTACCCCGCCTGCGGTCCCGTTCTCTGAACATGAGTAAAGTTAAAATTCAGGCTAGTGACCATCGTACTCTGATGTAGACCATGATGCAAATAAACTAGCTTACACAGTTGTTATATATCAATTAATTTAAGAATCTTGCATTGTAGTTGAAAGATGTTTGCCTTTTTTTTGTGACTAGCTCTGTTTACTTTTGAACATAGAGATTCTTTTCACAAAGAATTAAAATTATCAGAATTGATAGAATGATCATTTTATTTCATCAATTATAATATATAGTGACACCAACATAAATACTTGCTTGGTTTATACCAGGATGATAGTACTTGCATCAGCAGCAGACCATTCTATGGTTACTACTTTTGGAAAAGAGAAAACATAGTTAACTTTGGATTTTTTTTAATGTAAGATGAACAAAGTCACCCACAATCTCTCCTCTGTTGCTATATTATATTTTTTTCACTTAAATGTTTCTAGGGTTATTTCTTTCATTTAACTGATAGCAATCCTAAATGTACATTTTTGCAAGGTTTATGCCCATTGCCAACTTCAGCAATTTGATTTAAAGCAGCTTTCAGAATTCTTGCAATCCATACTATTTATTTAGCCTACTATTTCCAGACAATCATCCATCAAGACACCCCTTATGGGGGGATCCAAGATGGCGGCGACCCAGCAAGACTGAGTCCACAGTGCTCTACCCAAAACTTGGGCAAAGTGGATCACCCACCCCCACCACACTCACTAAACCATTTATAATAGTTGTTAACCTTAAATAGTTACCTATTAGTACATTTAAATAGTCTAATACTAGCTGGAAAATGAGTAAAGGGAAGGGAACAGGCGGCTCTAAGAAAGCAGGGACCCCTCCCCCACCCTCTCCCTCTTCAGCTGCAACAAAGGTGTCTTCAGCTATTTCAGGAGATTTACCAATGAAGATGAGCTTTGAGGAGATGTTTGCCAGGTGGGAGGCGAAGATTGATGCTTTTATCGATGAGTCTCGGCAGAGCAGAGAAGCACTATCAGCCGAGCTGCAGAAGCAGGGCAGAGACATTCAGGAATTGGGGTGCCGAGTCAGAGAGGTGGAGTCGAAGGCCGCAGCCTCAGAGACTGCAATAAAATCGGCAGCCAACCACATCTGTTTTCTCGAGAATCGAGTCCAGAACCTAGAAAACCACATTGATGACCTCGAAAATCGATGTCGTAGAAAAAATATTCGGTTGTTGGGCCTGCCCGAGCAGGAAGAGGGAGGCCAGCTTACAGCATTCTTAGAGCATTGGCTGCCACAACTTTTAAATCTGCCTGCTGGATCAGGCCAGGTAAGGGTAGAATGGGCCTACCGGGTCACAGTACGTGGGCCCGGCTCAACCCAGCGCCCACGCCCGGTCCTGTTCCAGCTGCAGAGCTATAGGGAGAGGCAGATGCTCCTGGAAGCCTCAAGAAATCTGGGAAAAGATCCCCAAGCTATGACCCACAAAGGATCCAGGATCATGCTGTTCCAGGACTTCTCCCCAGCTTTGGTCCGAAAGAGGAAGGCATTCGATGAGGCGAAGAAGCGTTTAAGGGACTTAAATATCCAGTACTCCTTACGATATCCAGCGACACTACGCCTTAGCCACGAAGGATCCATATATAACTTCGGATCACCGGAGAAGGCTAAGGAATTCTTGGACTCTCTTAAATAAACTGTAAGAGATTGTGGACGCTGGTCTGCCTTTCCCATTATTTTGGTTTACATCCCTTCATCTTTTCTTATCTTTCCCCCTGTGTGTGTATGTATATATATATATATATTTTCCTATCGTATACTGATTTGCCTAGCTGACTGAATCCACTGTTTCAATATCCATCCGCTGATGCAACTCACTAGATTAATAAGGGTGGGAAAATTAAAAAGATAAAGATCGAGACACACAATGTAGAACAAAATGCTTGTCCAAGAAAGGAAAACATCACGTTGTCATGGGACATGAGATTGCCAGGAGTTGTAAAATGACTTAGAATTTGAGGAAGCTGGCACAATATCCATTTCCAATGTCTGAATTGGTGAACAATAGAAATCTGGCATGAACCCATAGCTCTGAATTAAATTCAAACAGTCTTCCTGGCTGCCACCTCATGAAGCAACAGGAAGTTCATAAACTTGATCCATACCCAACCCTGAGCTCAGCCTTCTCACTTGCAATGCTCTGCTTTCAAAACTGTATTCTATCCAGTTTCTATCATGGCCTTGCGTACCAATCATCCTAACTTTCACAAAGCTCCAGATGCTCCCTCTGATATTTAATCTACTTACAAATATAATATAAAGCTAGAGTTAACAGTGAACACCCCACCCCCACCCACACCCACATCTAAATATATTTGGGGATATTAATACCATATATAACTATAAGATTACAATCTCAACATGTAATACTTAAATATAATACCACAAAATAACAGGGGAAAGAAAAACAACCCCGCTCCTAAAAACAGAAGTAAAATAGAATAAGGTAACCACCTCTCCCCATCAACATTAACCAAACGCCCCAACATATATATAGGGGTGGAGCTAGTGGAAGGTAGCTGAGAGTGCAATAGATAGATGAAAGTGGAGGTAATGTAATAGGGCGGAGAGGAGGGTGGAGCACATCGGTGGGATGAAAGTTGGACAGGTAGGACAGGTCATGAGGGCAGTGCCAAGTTGGAAGGTTGGATCTGGGGTAAGATGGAGTGGAAGGGAAATGAGGAAACTGAAATCCACATTGATCTCATGTGGTTGGAAGGTCCCAAGGCGGCAGATGAGGCGTTCATCCTCCAGGCATCAGGTAATTAGAGTTTGGCGCTAGGTGGGGAGGGGATCAGAGATGACAGAGGGCATCAAAACAGCTTTCAGTTAATGATGGATCTAGAAAAAAGAACATTGATATAAGTCTAAGATGTAGATGTTCATCCTTGAGGTGGCTAGTAGGCATCAGGAAAATGTTTGGTTCAGTCTCAGGCAGGCTGTTTAAAATGCCTGCCTTGATGTTGTAGGACATCAAACCAGAACAAAAGGGCCCCCCAGCCTTTGCATCTCATCCAACATCCACCCCACCCCCATTGCCCTATCTATGCCATCTAATGCTGTCGCTCACTCCCATGATCGCTCATGTTTCCTTGCTAAAGTATGTCCTCCAAATAACCCCTCTAACCTCCGTGATAAGCCATAATTTCCCCCTCCCCATGCAGACAAACTATGGTTCATACTCATTCACTCGCTATGCATTGTACAAAAATGTATACTGTAGTGACAATGAGATGTGTAAAAATAACTTTAGAAATTACCAGGGAAAGAATGTAAATCTCTCAATGTCAATATTATCAGTTTGATAAGATAAATGGCCATCCAATCTTCAGTGTTAGCTGTCAAAGCATTGTTCAGACTTGATCTTGACTATAACAAGTACTTTGCAGTTGACACCTGTGAGTTAAGGAAAAGGAATGCTGGCCGATCTGTATCATTTACCTTTATAGCAGTGGACCCTGAAACTAAATGCAATACTTAATTGATAAGCTCGCATAAAAGAGATTAACATGAAAAATTAAAGTACTTGGAATTGGGGTAGTGCACTGACGTAGAGAGAGAACTAGTTGGCAGACAGGAAACAAAGAATAGGAATAAACATTTCATTTTCTGAATGGCAGCCAGTGACGAGTGGGTGTTACATGAATCTGTGTTTGGACCCAGCTATTCACAATCAATATTAATAATTTAAATGAGGGAACTAAATGTATTATCTCCAGGTTTGCAGATGACACAAGGCTAGGCGGGAGGATGAATTGTGAGCAGGATGCAGAGATACTCATTGTGGATTTGGACAATGTGAGTGAATGGGTAAATGCACAACAAATGAAGTATAATGTGAATATATGCGAGGTTATCTATTTTGGGAGCAAAAACAGGAAGGTAGATTATTATTTGAATAGTGAAAGATTGCAAAATGGGGAGATGCAATGAGACCTAGGTATCCTTGTATACTAGTCGTTGAAAGTAAGCATGCAGGTGCAGCAGACAGTGAGAAAGGCAAATGGTATGTTGGCGATCGTAGCAAGAGGATTTGAGTACAGGATCAGGGATGTCTTGCTGTAATTGTACAGGGCCTTAATAAGACCGTACTGTATTGTGTGCAGTTTTTGTCTCCTCATCTGAGGAAGAATGTTCTGTTTATGGAAGGAGTACAACAAAGATTTACCATTCTGATTTCTGGAATGACAGTATTGGCATATGAAAGGAGATTTGAATAGTTAGGATTATATTCACTGGAGTTTTGAAAAACGCAGGGGAATTTCAAAGAAACCTATACAATTCTAACAGGATTAAACAGAGCAAATGCAGGAAAGATGCTCCTGATGACTGGAGTCTAGATCTGGAGTCACAGTCTAAGAATGTGGGGAAGGGCTTTTAGTACTGAGGTGAGAAATATTTTCACCCAGAGCGTGGTGAGCCCGTGGAATTCAAAACATTTGAATGTTAACTATAAAAGGATCAAGAGGGATAGAGAGAAAACAGGTCAAATGATTAGTTATGATCATATTGAATTGCAGATCAGGCTCAAAGGGCTAAATGGCCTATTCCGTTTCAATTTTCCATGTTTCTTCCTTTCTTCCTGTCATTCCCCTGAACATCCCCACTCATGAGAATTAAACTTGATCTATTCATTTTGAGACCAAATCCAACTTCTTCAAAATGTCATCAAAGGATCAACTAGACATTTCACAAAAACAGATATTTCCTTCAGCAGGTCTAATAGCATCATTCTTTATGCATCAGTTTGTTGGAAGGCCTTTTTTTTTGCCAGCCTCTTACAATTTTGAAAGGATTTTGTCTTATGTATTTTGTTATTCATTCTAATATTGTTTAAGATATCTAATAATCTCAGTCTTTAATTTAATCACATTAAAAGTCGTTTTACCCATACTTCCTCTGAGTGTGCTTCTCCTTCCCCTTTCCTTTCTTCTATACATATTTAAATGTTAATTTTTCAATACATTTTCCTGGTACCTTTTTCCTTCACAAACTGTTTTACCCATTTTCCAATTTATTTTGATATCTAAAATTTACATATTTTAATATTGTTATTTAACTAGGTGCTTAAGCATACCCTAAGATGCCAATGGACGTAATAAAGTTGAAGAATTAGCATTTCTAATCAAAGAAGTGGTATTGGTGCAATCGTCAGTGATGACCTTGATTCAAGAGATCACGATGTAGCATTGATTTGGCTGGACAGGAGGGAAATAGGGGAAAAAGTCATTGTATATCCAGATTCCCAAACAGTAACCATGATGTAAGAGGAAGCATACAAGAAAAAATATTGAGTACTTGCGAAAAAGTTAAAAAGATTGTTAATAGGTACCTTGATAAGGAGTTCATAGAATAATTTTGAGATAAGTCTCTTAAAGCAGTGCATTCTGGAACTGACCAGAGAGCAGCCTATACCAAATTTGGTAATTGGATCATGCGATGAGATTAATTAATGACATCAGAGAAAAGGAACCTTTCAATACCAGCAATTATAGTCTGATTGAATTATACGTTCAGTTGGAAAAGAAGAAGAATGGGCCTAAGACTATTATTTTGAACTTAAATATAGGCAACTATGTGGGCATGGAAGTTGGGCAAACTGAAGTGAACTAGAATATTACATTAGGCGATAGATGAATAGAGAAACAGTGACAGACAATTAAAAGGGACTTTTCAGAATGTTCAGAGTAAGTATATTCCAACTATAAAGAAAATTCCAAGGTGAAAATCCTAAATCTGTGGTTAACTAAAGAAAAAGAAATCAATGCATTAAACGTAATTATAAAAAAAAAATATAATTGCGCAAAGATGAATGGCAGGTCAGATGACTGATCCAAATACAAAGCACAGCAGAGAATGATTAAAAATTAATCAGGACAAGTAAATTGCAGCATGAGAGGAACCCAGCTAAAAAAAATGTAGAATCAGATCGTAAGAGTTTCTCTAGGTATCCAAAAAAGAAAAGGAATAAATAAAGTGAGTGTTGGTCCACTAGAGTGTGAGGAAGATATGTTAATAATATATAACAAAGAAATTATGCAAATAATGAATTAATATTTAGCTTCTGTCTCCACTGTAAAGGATAGAAAAAATATTCCAGTAATACCAGTAATTCAGGTGATTGAAGCAAGAGAAGAACTTGATGAAATTATAATCGCTAAGAAAATGCAACAACTCAAAATGATGGAAACACCGGTTGATAAGTCTCCGAGTTTTGGTGAACTCCATCCTATGATTTTAAAAGAGATGGATTCTGAGGTGATAGCTACATTACTGTTAATTTCCAAAACTGAACTCATGTTAATGAAATGATAACTGGGCAATTGAAAAACCCCTGATAATCAGGAAGAATCAGCATGGTTTTATGAAAGTGAACTTGTTGAATGCTTTTAACATGTGCTGTGGATAAAGGAAAACCCTTGATGTCCAGTACTTGGATTTCCAGAAGGCTTTGAAAAAGATTTTATATAAAAGATTATTGTGTGAAGTAGGAGTTCATGGTTTGAGATTGTGTACGAGCTTGGATAAAACATTGTTTAGAAAGTAGAAATCAAAGAGTATATATAATTGGATCCTTTTCAGGATTGGCATTGTCCTGTGCTGGGTTCTCAATTTTTTAGAATTGATGTCAATTATTAGGTGAGAGGAATGAGTGCATGATAACTAAATTTGCTGATGAAACACAGATAAATAGGAAAGCATATTGTGTAAGTGATGTAACAAGAATGTAGATGGATATAGGTATGGTCAAGATTAGAGTGTTGCTGGAAGTGCGTAGCAGGTCAGGCAGCATCCGAGGAGCAGGAAAATTGATGTTTCGGGCAGGAGCCCTTCATCAGGAATGAGGCTCGAAGCCTCGGGGGGATGGAGAGATAAATGGCTGGGGATGGGGTTAGAGGATCTAGGCTACCTAATGCCTGAGTCACAATTCAAAGCATTAATATGTATGTAGTGCAAGTGTTAATAAAGCTAATGGAATGCGATTCTTCATAATGAGAAATTGAATGTAAAAGTAGGAAGGTATTTGTTAACTTTACAGTGCATTGTTTAGAACACATCTCAAATACGTACTGTTTTACTTTCCATACTTAAGAAAGGATGTGACACTTGGAGATAGCTGGAAGAAGGCTTACTAGATTGATATGTTGAATGAGTGATTCATCTTACGAGGAAAATTTGGACAGGTTGGCTTGTTTTCATTGGAGATTATTAAAGTGAGGGATGATTTGGTTGAAGTTCATTATGTTTGAATGATCTTGACAATGTGGACGTGAAAGGAATTTTTACTGTTGTGGGCCCAGAACTGAGGAGCACAGTTCAGAAAAATTGGTATTGCATTTTTAGTATAGAGATGAGGGGAATTAATTTTCTCTGAGTGTAGTATGACTTTGGAACTCTTTGCCTCAGAAGACTATGAGGGAGGGATAATTGAATATTTTCAAGATGGAGGTTGATAAGTTTTTGTTAGATTATCGGACAGATGAGAATTTGGAATTTGGAACACATCTTATTCATTGGTGGAACAGACTTGAAGGTCTGAATGGCCAACCTCTGCTGAATCATATTTTTGTAACCTATGCCCCTTTTTCAATATATTTATTAATTACTCTGTAATTTTGGCAGTCCTTCATCATTGGTTCTGGGGTGTCCTTTAGATGCAACCACAAGAAGGCTCCAAAAGTTTGGAATTTTACCTCTAACTTCTGCATCCCCCAAATGTTTAATATAGGTTATGCCTGTTTCCTGACTTGTTCTGTTCCCTACTGACCCACTTCGTACTCTGTACATGCTGGCCCCTCTGGCAAGAATATTAAGACCAATAAGGAATGCCTACTGGTCTTAATCATTATCTTACATATTATATGGGGAATTAATTTGAATTTCATCATTTTTACCCTTTCATCCCAGAGTCCCTTATTGATAAAATGTTCCTCCTGCCATCAGGTATGCCAGGCTTGCCTAGGATATAGGAAAAAAGATAATTCATGGAAAGGATAGAGTAAAAAACAACAAAAAAGACTTACATTGATCTGGTATCTTTCATGAAACCTCTGAATGCCTCAAAGTGCTTTAAAGCCAATTGAAGTATTGTCACTGTTCTGTCAGAAAAACAACTGCCAGTCTGCAAACTATCAACTCTCACACAGAAATGAGCTATCTGTTTTTGGGATAAATATTGGTCAGGACACAGGAGAGAACACTCTTGTTTGAAAGTAATGCCATGGATTCTTATTACATGCACGCGAGAAGGCAGATGGAATCTCAGTCAAACACGACATCTCTAATCTTGCAGCACTCTCTCAACACTGCACTGGAGTCTTGGCCTAGATTTTGTTTTCAAAATTCTGCAGTGAGCCTCAAACCTCTGACTTGGAGATAAAAGTGCTCCTTTTAGCCACAGCTGACACTAAAGGCTATGGCCGAAATATTCTGAGGAATAGGAATCACCATTGGATTATCGTTATCCTGCTCCTTTTTTTCACTGCATTGCAACTGACCTGCATATTTCTGGGGATTCTAGCCACTTTAGAAATATGGGACATATCAATATTTAAAAATAATATAAAATAAAGCAATATCTTAGTAGAATATTAGTCAAGTCCTGAGAAAGTAAAAATTCATATGATTGTAAAAACATTGTGAAATGGGATTTGATAGCTCCAACTGAAGAGCAAAACTGATGCCGCAATGATCTCAAAATATTTTAGATATTGTAGTAGCAAACATTATCCTGTCTATTTATTTTTAGTCCATTGTACTACTTGTTACTGTCTGAACAGACCAGGTACAGATTAATAGAAAATATTTTCTCACAGTTAATTGTTTGCAGAATTGGCTGATTTGAAGGTTCTGAACTCTTTTCAGATGTTTTCCTGGAAGTTTCAATACACAACTTGCACCTTTGTCAAACAGTTTTTTTCTGTCTCTATTTCTAATGTTTTTTTTTACAACTGTTAAATTCAAAAGATTTGTTCTTTTATATCTGTATGATATTTCTCTGAGGTTGTTTGGACCTGTTTAACTTTTAAATCTTTGAGTCTCATTGACAGTTCTGGAGTATTGGCAATCTTAATTTCAAGGAGGAGAAAGAGAGGTCTGCAGATGCTGGAGATCAGAGCTGAAAATGTGTTGCTGGAAAAGCGCAGCAGGTCAGGCAGCATCCAAGGAATAGGAAATTCGACGTTTCGGGCATAAGCCCTTCATTAGATTCCTGATGAAAGGCTTATGCCTGAAACATCGAATTTCCTGTTCCTTGGATGCTGCCTGACCTGCTCTGCTTTTCCAGCACTCTTAATTTCAAATGTGGTAATTCCTCAGAAAAGACACAGACTATGTATGATAGAATATAAGAAAACAAAAACTCAAAACATGAGTAATTCAAAATTAACATGCATATTCTAGATAATTGAGCAATTTGCCATGTCATCTGAGAACTGTCAGTTGAGTAACTATGATTGACAACGCAAAGCAAGCTCTGAGCAAATCCAAGAAAATGAATTTTCTAATTTGCTTCTGTTTTGAAAATTTCTTCCAAATTCATACATATTAGGATTTGGTATTATGTTTTCCTGATGACTTAATATTTTTCTTTGACTAAGTTATACTTTAGTACATCTACTTCTCAGAGATTTTATAGTATTATAGTATTTTAAAAGTCTTTTATCATATCTTTTATACATGATTCTGCTTCCATCCTATTTACGTAGACATAAGCTGAATTAAATCAGAATTAATTTGAAGATCAAAACTGCAAAAGTCCTGAATAACTCTGAGATGGGTAGAGATAAAAGAAAATGTATATCAATTATGGATAACTATTTACAGTTGAAAGAAATTGGTTTGTTATTTAGGCATGTATGAAAAGACAGTTATGACTGACACTGGGTTGAGGGTTCATTTAGAAGGTATATATTTGCAATATTTCACTGTGTGTATAATCTACACTGAATGAAGATTAGCTCTGAATTGATATTTCACCAGCTGGCTATCATGAATTTAACACAAATGCATTAATTGTTTTTACTCATTGTGAGTATGTTATGTGGAAAATTTACAAAATAAACTCAGTCTACTCCAGTTGGATAATCCATATTTTGTTTTCCATTTACTTTTCCTAGCTTTGACAGAAGATCATGTTGGATCACTGCAGGAGAATGAGTTTGAAAATGTCATTCATATACGAAGACGAAGAGAATCTGGGGATCCATACTGGGCTTATTCAGGTAAGAGCAACTTTGACAGAATGATAGGCAAAGGACTACTATTGTGATAGAGATTATGAAAAAGTCCTCCCTGTAGAAGATTGCTCATTTCTGTAGCTTTTGAATCTTTACTTTGGAGATTAATTTGGCTCCAGTCTGAACATTTCTAACAGTGAAATGCATTTTATATCTGGTGGCATGCTGTGAAATGTAATATTATTAATTTCTTGTTGTTCATGCTATTGTGCGTGTAACAGAAGTGCTTTTTTGTTGTTTTAATAGTACTTCTTATACAGTTTATTCTAAGACCAGTGAAAAAGGTGTCCTTGCCCTAATATAAATGACTGTGTTGTGTGCAATAACAAACTGGAAACAACCAGTTGCTCAATTGTCCTCGTAGCTATTCTCCTGCTTCCGCAGATGCTGGTCAAAAAATGAAGCAACTTAGTATTTTTGTAGCTTGTAAGGATGTTAATTTTGAAACATCAGTGGCTGGAATTGTGTTTCAGTAAATAATGTTGTGACAAATATAAGGTCCACACTAAGTAGATCAGCATATTTTAATGTTGTGTGACTCCGTACTTGATAATAGCAGTGTAATTTTTCTCTCCCAAACACGTGTTCATTATTTTAGGCAGATTTCTTCTCTAATAGAACATTTGACTAATTTAACTTTGCATATTTATGCTCCGTAGAAGAGCCTGTAACTTATAATGATGATCTGACTACATTTGATGTAGTCAAAAGTCAAACATCATAGTCAAACATGGTAAATAATAACCCCTTTGTTCAAAAATGACACAATGATAGCATGTTCACACTATTATTAAAGCTTTATAAAGTTTTAAGACGCTTCTTCCACACTGAGATGCTTTCATTCTCCTATCTTGATTGAACTGCCCACCTCACATTGGGGCTGCCTTTATTGGACAGGCTGCCAGAGCCACCCGCTCCAAGATATCTCTTTGAGTCACACTACTGGCATTTTGAGTTCTTAATTTACATTTCAATTCAAAAGTGGGATTTTTCTTTTAGAATCTCTACAGTGTGGAAACAGGCCCTTCAGCCCAACAAGTCCACACTGACTGTCCGAAGAGTACCCTATCCAAACCCATTTCCTATTACTCTACATTTACCCCTGACTAATTCACCTAAACTGCACATCTTTGGATTGTGGGAGGAAATCTGAACACCTGAAGTAAACCCATGCAGATATGAAGAGAATATGAAAACTCCACTCAGATAGCCACCCGAGGCTGGAACCGAACTTGGGACCCCGACGCTGTGATGTAGCAGTGCCAATCGCTGAGCAAAGCATTTAACAAGGTTCTTCACAGCAGTCACATGGTTGCAAGTTGGATATAAAATAAGCTTGGTTATAGAACTCAGAGGGTGGCTGTGGAAAGATATTTTTCTGACTGGAGGTCTGTGACTCACAGCATTCTGCAAAGATCAGTAGTGGGACTTCTGTTGTTAGCAATATACGTATAAGCGATTTTGAACAAAACATAGGTTGTCTCATTAGTAAGTTTGTAGTGACACAAACATTGGTGGAGCTGTGGATAGTCAGGAAAGATATCAAATGATACAATCATAAAAAAATGTGGAATTAAGAGTCATTTGACCATAAAACGATGCCGATCATTGGAAAAAAACCCATCTGATTCGCTAATGTCCTTAAGGGAAGACAATCTGCCACCCTTACCTTATACCCTTATAATGAAAGGTGGGCAAAAAATGCTGGCCCAGCCAGCAACACCCTCATCTTGTGAATGAATAAAAAAAAAATTACTGACTCTGTATAGAACAGTACAGCACAGGAACAGGCCCTTTGGCCAACCATGTCACTGGTGATCATGATACCATTCTGAACTAATTCCATTTCCCTGCTCACAATCTACTCCTTGCTAGTTTATGCATCTGTCTAAGTGCCTCTTAAGCATTGTTATCATCTCTGCGTCTACCACCTGCCCTGGCAGTACATTCTCGGCACCTAGCACCTCTGTGTAAAAAAAACTTTCTTCATACATTTTCTTTAAATTTTTGCCCTCTCATCTTAAACCTATGCCTCCTGGTATTCAACATTTCCACCCTGGGAAACCGATTCCGACTATTCACACTATTCATGGCGCTCATAATTTTATATACTTCTTTCAGGCTGCCCTTCAGCCTCCAATGCACAAGCAAAAGAAATCCAAGTTCACCCAACCTCTCCTAATAGCTAATACACTCGCATCCAGGTAACATCGTAGTTAATCTCTTTGCACTCTGTCCACATCATTCCTATGGTGTAATGACCATAACAGCACACAGTACTCCAAATGTGGCTAACTAAACTTATATAACCTGCAACATGACTTGCCAACTTTTATACTCTGTGCCCCGACTGCTAAAGGCTAGCATGCCATAAACCTTCTTTCCAACTCCAACCACTTGTGTTACCATTTGCAGGGAGCTATGGACTTGGACCCCAAGATTCCTCTGCATATTCCTCAGGGTGCTGCCATCTATTGTATACTTTGCTGTTGCATTTGACCCCCGAAAATAAATCACCTCGTACTTGTCTAGATTAAATTCCATATGCCATTCCAACTGGTCCATATCTTGCTATATCATACAGTTTCCACACTGTAGGGATTCTAAAAAAAGGTCCATGTCAGTAACACATACTGCCTGACTCTCATCAATCTTTTTGTCACTTACTCAAAAAACTCAGTCAAGTTTGTGGGGTATGGCTGCCCTGCATAAAGCCACGCCATCCATAAGACCATAAGACATAGGAGCAGAAATTAGGCCATTCAGCCCATCAAGTCTGCTCCACCATTCAATCATGGCTGATAACGTTTCCAACCCCTTTCTCTCGCTTTCTCCCCATTACCCTTGATACTCAAGATCCTATCTTTCTCAGTCTTAAATATACACAATGACCTGACCTCCACAGCCTTAGGCGGCAATGAATTCTACATATTCAGCACTCTCTGGCTGAAGTTTCTCTTTATCTCTGTTGTAAAAACGTCTTCCCTTTACTCTAAGGCTATGCCCTTGGGTTCTAGTCTCTCCTACCAATGAAAACATCTGCCCAACATCTACTTTGTCCAGGCCATTCAGTTTTCTGGGTGTTTCAATTAGATTCCACCTCATCCTTCTAAATTCCTTAGAGTATAAACCCAAAGTTCTCAAACGTTCCCTAATATGTCCATTCTTCTCCAAATGCGAGTAAATCCAGTCCCTCAGAATCTTGTCCAAAAATTTCCCTACCACTAATGTAAGAGTTACCAGCCTAGAAATACCAGGATTATTCCTGTTGTCCTTAAAACAAGGAACACATTGGCTATTCTCCAATCTTGTGGGAGTTTCTCTGTGGCTAAAGAGAATACAAATATTTCTGTGAAGGCTCCAACATTCTTCTCCCTTGCCTCCTTTGGCATCCTGGACTAGATCCAATCAGCCACGGAAGGAATCAATCCATTGCATTTTTCCCATAGCAGGGAATGCTGGCATCAAATGTCGGTCATCATGGCGAACAAGGATTGCCAGTGCTTACTGTTCAGGTACCCTATGCCCATCAGTGACCTCACTTCTAAGGTATTCTTCAACCCCCTGTTACCCCTCCCTCGCCAACATCATGTCAATCCTGTGGTTATCCTCCACTTTCTGGGTCTAATGAGGCCCTGGACATAATCCAGGCTGCAAGGCTCCTTCTCCTTGAATCTGCCTGCAGCGCCAGCAGTGGTCATTGCTCCCTGTAAAGCATGTGAGACAAAATAGTTGCCATTTGATTGGCTGGCAGCTCTCTGAGGCAATACTTCCTCTCTAAAAGGGACAGAGGCTCACTTCAAGCTTATTACCAGGCCATATCACAGGGCTAGATTAATCTTAGAAGAGGCAACAACAATTATTGCACTTAGTATGCATTAATTAGTTTTGATTTGTGTCTAAATAACACTTCAGAGCCTTATTACAAATTTCAGGATACTTAATCAGTTTAGCTTCACTCCCATCATAGATGTTACAGCATAGAAAAAGACTGTGCCTGTCCAAACAACCATCGAATTATTCTCATCCCACTTTCCAGCTCTTCAACCAAAGCCTTGGATGCAGTGATGATGGGGATGGTTGTGTACCAGTGTTGGGTCTGTAGCTATTTGTTATGTACATTAACAACTTGTGTGTGAATGCAGAAAGTTTAGTTAGTAACTTTGAAATGACCCTAAAACTGGGGGTTTTGTTGATAATAAGGAGGATGGTCTCAAGCTACAGTCTGATCCTGATCAGCTGGTATATTGGGCAGAACAAGGCAGATGGAATTTAAAGCTGATAAAAATGTAATGTGTTCTATTTTGGAAGGTCTCAGAAGGGAAGGATATATCCAATGAATCGTGGGTCCCTAGGGAGTACTGAGCAACAAAGAGATCTTTGTGTACAAGTCCCAAAGGTGTCAGCATAGGGTGTAAAGAAGGCATATGGGATGCTTGACTTCATGAGCCGGGGCATAGAATATAGGTACAAGCAAGTCTTGATACAACTTTATAAAACACGGTCAAGGCTGCAACTGAAATACTGTGTGCAGTTCTGGTTATCACACGATGGAAGGGCAAGATTGCATTGGATAAGTTATTGAGGAAAGATAATTAACAAAAAAAAAGGCACATTCAAGACCACACTATTAATTTGTGTGTGAACCCAGAGAACGTAAGTTAGGGTTCGATATAAATACTTTGCATTGGTGTTTACTAGTCAGAGGGATGATGTGGATATAGAAATCAGGAAGAAATATGACGACATAATTAAACGAATCAGTGTAGACAGAGAGGTGGTTCTAGCAGGCTTCAAAGCAAATAAATCCAGGGCTCGATGAACTGTATCCAAAACTGTTGAGTGAGAAAGAAAGGAAATAATGGGATTTCTGGCAATTTTCAATTCCTGACTGACCAAAAGAGGTGCTAGACAATTAGAAGACAGCCAGTGTGGTACCATTATTTAAAAGAGCTAGGGATAAATCAGGAAACTACAGACCAGTCTTACCTCAATGATGGCAAAACTATTGGAAGCTGTTCTGAGTTACAGGATTCATCTGTACTTGGAGAAACAGGGATTAATCAAGAGCAGTCAACATTATTTTGATAAGGGGCTATCATATCTGACCAATTCAATGGAACATTTTGGAAAGGTGACCAGGTGTCTAGATGAGGATAGTGCACTTCATGTGGTCTACTTGGACTTCAGCAAACGGGAGACTGATAATGAAAGTAAAAGCCGATGGGATACCAGAAAATTTACCTAATTGGGTCCAGAATTGGCTGAGTGGCAGAAGGGAGAGGACAATGGTGGCAGAGTGTTTTTGTGACTGGAAGTCTGTATCCAGTGGGGTTCTACAGAGATAAGTATTAGGCCCTTTGTTTTTGTGATATATATAAGTGATTTAGACATGAATTTAGGTTAATAGATTTGTAGATGATATGAAAATTGGTGGGCTGGTAAATAGTGAGGAGGATCACCTTAGATTACAGAAGGTTGTCAACAGGCTGGTCAAATGGGTTGATCACTGGCAAATGGAATACGGTCCAGTGGGAGGTGATGCACTTGCACAGGGCAATCAAGTAAGAGAATACATTATGAGTATCCATTGATAAATCTATTGCTTCTCAGAATGAGTAGCCAATCTGTTAGATTTTGGGAGCACCAGGTAATTCCATAGTTGTCAATCGCCTGATACAATTTTACCTTATTACTGGTACCAAATTAGACCTACCTTTTTTTTAAATCTTCAACCTTAAATCAATTAAGTCAATCTGGAGAGTGAACAAGTATTACCTCAAGCTAGAGAAATTGAGGCAGAGTAGTGAGACAAACATTGCTATACTTCAGTGGAGAAAAGCTACAGCTGTCAATTGGAAGAAAATAACTTTTCATTTTAAAAGATTTAAAAACTATTTGAAACGTTGTAAGTGCAGAATGAAATTAATATATTTTGAAGACTTTATAAAAATCACTCAATTATATGCTAACTGGAATTTTGAGAAAATAGGAAGACTGCAACAATATTTATGAACTGAATTTTATGAACAAACAGCATCCCTATACTTTGAACATCACTTCTGTGTTAAATCCTGCAGATATATTGCAGAGGTTCTTGCTCCTTTCAAAAATCAAATATCACTGTAGCTTAACTTGAAGATCTGAGATTAGATCAACATCCTTTAAGAAGCTATTGACAATTGTTGTAAACCAGGGATAAAAATTTACTGAAGAAAAATAATATCTAATAGTTACTTAGCTATAAGATAAATACGTAGCATTATTAGTATTGTATTGTAGTATTATTTTGGGAAGATCTAGGCCTAATCACTCTGCGTTTGAGTACTCAAATATAAAGCTCTTCTCAGCTCCCTATGTGTGTTCTCTGTGACTAGCATTTCTTCAAATAAATCTGGAAACAAAAGTTACCATATCTACAACACTTATTCTTGGCACAGAGACAACAACTCTAAGCTTATTTCAACTCCAATATTATTTATCGATTTATATCAATTACTAACTTCATGACTGAAAACTACAAGAAGGTAGAACCAGAACTGGCCAACTGGGAGAGTGGGAATGGGACCAGGTTTTGTGGATTTTGAGCTCAGTAGCAGACATTCCATTACCAATTGGTAGTTATGAATAGGACTATCACCTTCTTACACATGCATTCTCAAAGTACCCAACAAAATTAGGCATCACACAGCATACCAGATCATTTTCATCTGTTTCAACTGTTGAAAAGGAATGTTATTTGAATATGATCATTTATAATGAAAGGAAAACACAAAATCTGCCAAATCTCTTGAAACCACAAAAAGGTTTAAAGTAAGCATCGAAAACCTCAAAATTTCAAATATATGCTCATTGTTCTACATTCAGTTTGGATGATATGCGGTTAAAACTGGTAAATTATGACAATGATACAGATAATTATAATGGGCCCAACCAATCACCTGTGTTATTTTTGCAGTGTTTCATTAGCTAAAATTCTTCATTTTAACTGAAATTTAAAAGTGTCAATTCAGTTCACTAAATTGGTGTAGCATGTTGGGCTTTGCTGAGACTACTTAAAGTTTGCATGTCAAGTGAAGTTTGACATAAAAAGGATAGGGGAAAATTTGAAAGATATAAATAGAAATCACTTTAAAAGTAAACTGTAAATGGAGGTCTAAAGTGATATCCAGAAGAGAAAGTGCCAATATTTTTGCAATTTGATTGGAGCTGTAAAGCTAGGCATTGTTGGATAATAATGTTGCAGATGAATTGTGTGGATGTGTGAGTAAGACACAAGATAGATGAGTGAGGCGTGCTAGGACAGCAGGAGTGGCTACAAGCAACAGATGATCAAAAATGGCATTCAAAATTAAACCTTTCAGGAATCTTAAAATAGGAAGGCTGAAGGAGGTTCACAACTGTTTGTACTAAATCTGAAGCAGTTATTTGAAGAACAAAGAAATTATCAGCGAACCATTAATTAAATGGATCCCTAAAAAGGATTGTGATTCTATAGGGCCAATCATCTCAGGTCCAGGTCATTGCTGCAGGAGGCCCCAAGTGTAGTATGTTTGGCCCATCTTCTTCCTTCCATCATAGGGTCAGAAATGGCAATGTTTGCTGATGGTTAAAAAGTGTTCAATATGAGTTTTGACTCTTTAAATACTGAAGTAATTTGTGTCTATACATAGCAAGGTCTGGACGACATTCAGGTTTGAAGAGTGTGGTGCTGGAAGAGCACAGCTGATTAGGCTGTATCCGAGGAGTAGAAGAGTCAACATTTCGGGCATAAGCCCTTCACCAAGGCTTATGATGAATCTGCCTGACCAGCTGTGCTTCTCCAGCACCATACTCTTTGACTCTGACGTCCAGCATCTACAGTCCTCACTTTCTCCAACATTCAGGTTTGGCTTGATAACTAGAAAGAAATATTGTACTCGATCAGTCCTAAACAATTAGCATTTCCATGAAAATCTATCCATCTCCCTTGGACATTTAATGGCATTACCATCACTGAATCGCCACTGTTAACATTTTGGGGATTACAATTGATCAGGAACGGAACTAGACTAGCCATATTAATACAGTTTCAGATAAATCTTATGACTATAAGAATAGATCTAAGGTTAAGAATTCTGAACTAACTAACTCACATCCTGACTTCCCAAAGCCTACCTGCCATCAACAAAGTGCAAGGCAGGATTGTGAAGGAATACTCTCCACTTGCATGGATGATTGTGACTCCAGAAATATTTAAGAAGCTCAGCACCATCCTGGATAAAGTAGCCCATTTGATTGGCCCATCTACCATCGTGGCATAGTGACAGCAGTGTGTATCATATACAAGATGTATTGTATCAACTCATTACAATTTTTTCAACAGCACACTCCATACCCATAATCTGTACCACCTAAAAGGACAAAGGCAGCAGATGGAGGGGAACTTGCAACTTGTGTTCCCATGCATCACTATTGCATGGAAACACTGCTTGCAAATTCCCCTTCAAGCCACATGCTATCGTGACTCGAAACTAAATTGCTGTAGGTTCACCAACATGGGATCCTGAATCATGAATACCTGGAACTCTTACCAGCATCACCTTGGGTATACCTGCAACAAATGGACTGCAGCAATTCAAAGAGCTGGCTCACAGTGACCTGGGCAATTATGGATGGACAATAAAAGAATGCCTGCTGATGAACTAAATTTCACATCAGGCCTTTGCTATTTTCACAGAAAGGATTTCCATGTAGCTAGTCCGTGTTGGATACAATGCAATTATTGGAGATAAAAGGACCAAGTGCATAATCGCTGTCTCCCAGGCATGTGAAATGATTTCTACATATCTAATTTTTATGGTTTGTGCTTATTATCATCTAATTATAAAATAAGTAATAATTTTTAAATTTGTGCACTGTAAAGGATTAATCTTTGCAGTATTTCACACCATAAACTGATAAGCTCTGTGAAATCAAATAATAATGTTGGAAAGTGCATTATGATTGATAATATTCAGCATTGATTATGTAGTTTTGTTTTGCTCCTTGTCTGGTATGGACTATGTTTTCATTAACCTATTGTTTTACTTTTGAATTAATTGGCAATTTCCCATTAATTAAATATTGACTGAGCATTGTTTGTTGCTGGCACCCTGACTTGCATTGTTATTGAATTTTTTGTACCTGTGGAAAAAATGTCATTTAACTTGAATGGAAGTGAATTAAACGAACTTAATGCCCTTGCTTGAGGTGAATTTGGTGGGGGGGAGGTGGTAGGTGGTATTTACTCAGAGAGGAAATTGGTGGGCGAGGACCTTCTTCCCTTACACTCAAATTAAGTCCGTGGAAAGGAAGACCAATGGACAGCCTTCCCACTGTTAGTTAATGCTCTTGAGTGGACAATTAATGACTATTTAAGAACCTCATTCAGCCACCATTGGTATTCACCTTAATGTCCCTAGTTGAAGAACCCAGCATTGGGAAAAGATACCTGCCAAATGTTGCCCCTGCTATACTGACTCCCCAAATCTCTGTTGTGGTTCTGTTTGCCGAACTGGGAATTTGTGTTGCAGATGTTTCGTCCCCTGTCTAGGTGACATCCTCAGTGCTTGGGAGCCTCTGGTGAAGCGCTTATGTGATCTTTCCTCCGCCATTTGTAGTGGTTTGAGTCTGCCGCTTCCGGAAGGGGCAGGGGATGAAATGTCTGCAACACAAATTCCCAGCTCGCGAACAGATCCACAACAACGAGCACCCGAGTTACAAATCTTCTCCCAAACTTTGATCCCCAAACCTCTGTGTGCAACCCCCAGCCCTCCACCACTTCAGCCATCATTCGCTTGTGTCTGGGTCAATCATATTCTTGGATCTCAGTTGAGTGCCTTATTGGTAGCCACTACTACAATACCCCCACATCCCTCTCACCCCCTCCACACCCCTCCCAATCCTTGGAGCTGCTGAGCAATGCAAACTGCCAGCTTCTGATTGGCCAGTGGTTCAAAGTAAGCTGTACTTTCATCCTGAGGGCCCTTGGTTCCTGGGAACGCCCCACTTCAATTAAGGACCTGAGTGGCAGTTAATTCAACAGGCTTTTCCTTGAAAGAGGCAGCACAGCGATCTCATCATCCCAATTAAATAACACCCATTGTAACTGCATAATCAACCTGATTTGGAGGGAGCGGGTGGTTTATTGAATTTTAGCTGCATTCTGGCAGCATGCTAACCTCTGATGATTATGTCTTTCTGGACATGTGCTATGCCTATTTTTTTAGATTGGTGTGTTCTTGCGCAAACTCTACAGATATTCTGACAGTGAATCCTTCTTTCACGAAAGCCATCTCAGATTGCAAATGTGGCAGATACACTTATTTAGCAGTAGCTTAACACTGCAGTACTCTTCACCGATAGTTATAAAGGGTGATCTTAAAGAGAATCATGAGTGGTATGGATAGGGTAAATAGGCAAGATCTCTTTTCTCGGGTGGGTGAGTCCAAAACTAGAGGGTATAGACTTAAAGTCAGATGGGAAAAATATAAAAGGGATCTAATAGACAACTTTTTCATGCAGAGGGTAATGCGTGTATAGAAGGAGCTGCCAGAACAAGTGGTGGAGGCTGGTACAATTACAACCTTTAAAAGGCATCTGGAAAGGTATATGAATAGGAACGGTTTAAAGGGATATGGGCCTAATGCTGGAAAATGGGACTGGATTCGTGTAGAATATCTGGTCGGCATGGTCCAGTTGGGACGGAAGGGTCTGTTTCCATGCTGTGTATATCTATGACTGTGTGACTCTTACGGAATCCCATTGATGTTTGGGTTTGGACAGGTCTGAATTGATAACATTGACAGTTCAGCAGCCCCTACATGTAACACTAAGTAGCTTTCCTTAAGAAAAAGATAAAGTCAGGGAAAGATTTATTTAACATAACTTAAAACATTACGCTATAGAATATAATGCCTCTTTTGTTTTGTTTTTTGATTTTTGATCTTTATTAATGTAATTGCTCAAAGTTTGGGAGAAGATTTGTAGCTCGGGTGCTCGTTGTTGTGGTTCTGTTCACCGAGCTGGGAATTTATGTTGCAGACGTTGTAGACAGGGGACAAAACGTCTGCAACACAAATTCCCAGCTCGGCGAACAGAACCACAATAATGTGGCTTTAGGTGGCACTTTATTAATGCCACATTATCCTATGTTTCCTTAAGTTGTCCACATCACTACCTCTCATAGAGACTCGGCATTGAATTGCATTTAGAGTCATAGAGATGTACAGCACAAAAACAGACCCTTCGGTCCAACTGGTCCATGCCAACTAGATATCCCAAACTAATCTAGTCCCACTTGCCAGCACCCAGCCCATATCCCTCCAAAGCCTTCCTATTCATATCAGCCTCTGATGCTCCAGGGAAAACAACCCCAGCATATTCAACCTTTCCCTATAGCTCAAATCCTCTGACCCTGGCAACATCCTTGAAAATCTTTTCTGAACATTTTCAAGTTTCATAACATTTTTCTGATACAAAGGAGACCAGAATTGCACGCAATATTCCAAAAGTGGCCTAACGAATGTCCTGTACAGCTGCATCATGACCTCCAATTCCTGTATTCAATACTCTGACCAATAAAAAAAAGCATACCAAATGCTTTCTTCACTATCCTATCAACCTGTGATCCTACTTTCAAGGAGCTATGAACCTGCACTCCAAGGTCTCTTTGTTCATCAACACTCCCTCGGACCTTACCATTAAGTATACAAATCCTGCATTTAAGATCATGATATTGAAGTACTTATCCAAGAATTACCTCAGAAAGCAGTTCAGTGTTGCTATTTATAGGATCTGCTGAGATGATTGTTGTGCTGATCAGAATTGCTTCTCTGTCTTCCTTCTCCAGGTAATTTCACTTGTTTTCAGGAGGCAAAGGCGGTGGTTCAAACTTATAAGAGGTCTCTAAATTATGAATTAAAAATCACAGCTTAGAACAGCTAGTGAAATAATAAATTGATTTTTGTCAGACTTGAACTAGGCTGTCCTGCAGTGAACGATAAAGCTTCTAAGCTGGTGGAGATCTGATTGATTCTCACTATATTGTTCACGAGCTGTTCAATTTCCTGAGAACCAATCACATGGTTTTTGCAGGCAGAGGGCCTTTAACATTGATAACTCTAAACTAGCCCACAGACCAACCAGCTACTTTTTGCTGGCTGAATCTTTATTTATACACACTCTTGACTCCAATTTGCACCTTTTCTTACTACAACTGGTGTAACCAGTACTACAATGAGTTTCGGTTTATTTGCTTTCAAAACATGCAGTAACCTTTCAGCCATCCTTGGCTTTTATACAGTTCTTTTCTGAATTCACTCCACAGTCAAAAATACAGAAAAATAACAAGACACAGGTTTTACACTTGTCAGGAAATCACTCATATCACAGAAATCAATCTGATAAATCTTTGTTACGCCTTGTCCATCCTTGGGTATGGAGACCAAAACTACACAATACATGTCGTCTCACCGAAGTTCTGTACACTTATGAAAAAGGCTTCCTTGCTTATGCATTCTAACTCCCTTGCAATAAAGGCCAAAATACAATTCCTGATTACTTGCTACTTTCTGTTTTACTTATTTAAATGCAACCAATATTTACTGTTTTTTCTCCATTTTAAAACAAATCAGTCTTTCTATTCACATACTAAAGTAATTATCCTCATATTTCCCGAACTATATTCCAGCTGCCACATTCTTGTTTGTTCACTGCACTTTTATAATTTGGATTCCAGCTTCCTACTCTCTCATGACTTAAGAAATCATGATTATCCCTCATAGTTGTTTTTGTTCCTATCAGGATTTCATTTCATGTATTTCCAATTTCTAAGACTTTGGTCTTGTTTGGGGAATTGCACAACAGAAATATTAATCAGATGCAAGCAGGAGCCTCTAAGTGTCTCAGTGAACTTAGTATATTTATCCTAACAATACCTTAAGTATCCTCCCATGCGATTCTAATTTTGAAAATAATTGTTAAACGATTGTGGTCATCATGACTAGACCAACACTTATTGCCCATCCCTAATACCAGAAGGCATTTAAGAGTCAACAGCATTGCTGTTGGTCTGGAAGCATTTTTGACAAATTTCTTCCCTAAAGGTTACTGGTAATCGAGATCAGTTCATTTTGAATGGCAATTAACAATGATTTAATATTTGCCATAAAACTAGTTTTTTTTGTCCCATTTTTAAATCAAACTTCACTGTCTTCCATGATGGGATTCAAAACCATATTTCCAGAGCATTAGCCTGGAGTTCTGGATTACAAATCCAGTGAAATTACTATTATGCCACCACTGCCTGCTTTACCATTCAATACCTTTCAAACTTTACCCATTCCATTCCTTTTATACGTCTCCTTCCATTGTCATCTTGCCTATTCATATAACACCATCCTATCCCAATTCCATCTCCTCCATCGCCATCTAGGTTATTCCCATCTCCTCACACAACCTATCATTTCCTCTATGCCAATTATTCCCTTGCAGTTCTTACCCACCCAGGGCTTCTCCACTTGTCCCCAGGCCATACTGCTCCCTCACTTTCCCCTGCCAGCATCTTCAATATCCAATTAAGCAAGGGAGCAATAAAGGATCATGTAAACAATGCCAGGGAGTGATAAGAACCTTGGGCTCGAACTGGAAACCAAGATTAAAAAAAAGTGTCCTTATCTTGTAACATTATGACATTTTGGCTTGCCCTTACCAATGCCATTTTATATATTGCTCCAGTTCATTCTTTCCACTTTTTACTTGGTATTTTAGCCAAATAGCCAAAGCCAGTGAGGTATGAAAGGTAGGAAACTAACATACAAAACATATATGCCAATTTCCACTCACCAGTTCAAATCCAGTTAATCAGAAAATGTGGACAGGAAAAAAACTTAGTGTAACTTATAAGGTTGTACTTGGTCTCTCTTCTTCAAATTCTGAGATGCTAAGTCACTTTTGTTCTCATCTTCCTCCAAATCTTTTCAGCTAATCATCATCATCTCCTTCTTACTTGCCTCCACATACATCAGGCATCCACTTTCCCATCTGCCAGTTGGCATGTTTTGAATTGATCAAAATACTGTCACGCACTCTATGCTGTACTTTAATGTTGCAAAAAATGTTACAAAATATGATCAGCACCTGTCAGCCTACAGTGTAAAACTTCACTGGACCTAACAGAAAACTGGCTAACTAAGACTAACAAACCCTACTGGTCTCTAATCCAGAGATCCAAATTGGTGCTCTGAGAGCACAAACTCAAATCCTACCATTAATAGCCGGTGGGTTTTAAATTCAGATACTGGTCTTTGGGAAGTTAATCTGCTTGTGTGTCACCCGAGACCCACAGTAATGTAGCTGACTTTTAACTGCCCTCTGAAATTGTCTCTCAAACCACTTAGCTTAAGAGCATTTAGGAAAGGGCAACAAATGCTTGCTTGGCCAGTAAAACCCACACCACATGAAGGAATTAAAAAAGTTAAGCAGATGATTGCACTATTATTTTTAAAATGGGTACCCCACTTTGTATAACCTATATTACATCAAATATTCCACAATTTTCCTGCATTATATAATTTTTTTTATACATGTTAGCCTACACAACATGTGTCATGCAGACTGGGTTCTTATTGATTCAGATATCTTGAAGTGAATTAATAGCACTATTTACAATGCTGCCATATCATTAAATTACATGCATACTTTGGCTTTAGTGCTTACTGATGCTATTGTGCATTATATTGTGCAGGTAGTTCACTAGCTCCATGACTCATAGACTGACTGAAGATGAATAATAGACCTTTGTATAAGAACATCATATGTTGTGATGTCAGGTAACTGTCTTAAAGATGCAAGCTTGTCTGATGTGGAAGTTTTTTAATATTCATTCATGGGATGTGGATGTCAGTGGCTGGGTCAGCAATTTTTGCCATCCCTAATTGGCCACAAACTGAATGGCTTGCTAGTCTGTTTCTGAGGGCAGTTAAAAATCAGCTATGTTGCTTTGGGTTTGATGTCACATACAGACCAGAACAGATAAGGATGGTAGATCTGACAGTGTAAAGAACATTAGTGAACCAGATAGATATTTATGACGATTAGCAATGGCTAATTGTTGGCCTTAGCAGAAAATGTGTTGCTGGAAAAGTGCAGCAGGTCAGGCAGCATCCAAGGAGCAGGAGAGTCGACGTTTCGGGCATGAGCCCTTCTTCAGGAATGAGGAAAGTGTGTCCAGCAGGCTAAGATAAAAGGTAGGGAGGAGGGACTTGGGGGAGGGGCTTTGGAAATGCGATAGGTGGAAGGACATCAAGGTGAGGGTGATAGGCCGGAGTGGGGGTGGGGGTGGGGGTGGGGGTGGAGAGGTCAGGAAGAAGATTGCAGGTTCGGAAGGCGGTGCTGAGTTCGAGGGATTTGACTTGAGACAAGGTGGGGGTGAGGGGAAATGAGGAAACTCCTTCCCCTCCCCCCACCGTGTCTCAGTCAAATCCCTCGAACTCAGCACCGCCTTCCTAACCTGTAATCTTCTTCCTGACCTCTCTGCCCCACCCCCACTCCGGCCTATCACGCTCACCTTGACCTCCTTCCACCTATCGCATTTTCAACGCCCCTCCCCCAAGTTCCTCCTCCCTTCCTTTTATCTTAGCCTGCTGGACACACTCTCCTCATTCCTGAAGAAGGGCTCATGCCCAAAACGTCGACTCTCCTGCTCCTTGGATGCTGCCTGACCTGCTGCACTTTTCCAGCAACAAATTTTCAGCTCTGATCTTCAGCATCTGCAGTCCTCACTTTCTCCTAATTGTTGGCCTTAGCCTTGCTTTTAGTTCCAGCTTTTTTAAATTGGATTTGAGTTTCACCATCCTCCGTGGTGAAATTTGAACCTATGTACCTCAAACATTAGGCTAGTATTGTGGATTACTAAATTAGTAACATTACTGCTTTACCACCAATCCCCAAAGCTATAACACAACATCCAGTTAAAAAGGCAAAAAAAAGTACTGTAGCCTTTGGAGAGATATAGTTATTTTACCCCAAAAACAGCTCAAGGTAAATTTTCAATTAAGAAAGACATAAACCCACTGTGGTGAATCAGCTATTAATTATAGATATACTTTAACTTCTATTTTTCATTTATTTTCTTGGAAATGAAAGCTAGCCCATCTCAATTATAAGCAGCTGATCTGCAATTCTGTTGAAAATCAATCCTGCAATCATCAAGCTGTACAGTTTAGGCAGTGTAAGATTCGGAACAAAATAGTGAAAAATGTATGCAAAGGCCAGGTCTCAGGTGACGAACTTGACATTTTGGGTTTTGAGAAAATGACCTAAATGCTAACTGAACTGAAAATGTGTTGCTGGTTAAAACACAGCAGGTTAGGCAGCATCCAAGGAACAGGAAATTCGACGTTCGGGCCAGAGCCCTTCATCAGGAATTTCACAGCAGGTTAGGCAGCATCCAAGGAACTACTAAATGCTAACTGAAGCCAGCTTCAGTCAAATGGCAATGTCCAAACTTTTCAGCAAACTTTTATTCTCATACAAGTTAATTATGAAGTTAATGAACATATTTCTATTGATATACCCATTAACAGTATTCATTCAGCATGGAACTATTTTTACACTCAATGTAATGAGATTTCTGACTGAATGTAAAATAAAAAATGCTAAAGAAAATCAGTCCAGCAGTATCCATACAGCAACAAACAGAGCTAACGTCTTGAGTCCAGTGACCTTTGCTGGAACATATTCTGACTTCTGACTGCTTTGAAAAGTCAGTTTGGCTAAATATTCTCCCAAAGCATGAAATCTTTGTTATCATATATCTATTTCAAAAGGACTAAAGCATGGGACAGAATTTTTCCCTCTCTTGTGTGGCAGGTCAATGATGGGAAAGTTGGGCAAATACAGAGAGAATGAAAATATCATAATCTAGAACCTTGAGGAAAGGTTTTGCAATTTTCCCCTTAAGCTTTAAATGGCAACTTCAGAATCTGGCTATTTAGCAGCAACTACCTTATTTTCATTATTTACATCTCATTAATAATTCAATTTGCCTTACTTATCTGCCACTTTCAATTCTTCTCTCCTTCCCTGAGGAATTAGAGGTTGCAAATTTCTGACTTACGACTGAGAACTGGTACCTGGCAGCTGCAGCTCACCAATTGATTTTGTTGGCCATCATCCAACGATGTCTTCAGCCTAGTGTTCCTGCATGCTCCCCGGACTCCATCCGTCTTCATCTTTCATCTAAGCAAGTTGGCTTCAGCATGTCCACAGCCTCAGCACATCATCATGCCTGCTGAATGTTGTTGAGTTACCTGACCTACACACATACTTCTTTAGGCCTTCAAAGCTCTATTTTGAAGCTTAGGGATACTTCCAACCTGCATAGTAATACCAGGTAGCTTGGCACACAGGGATACACATATCCCATGCATCTACACAGGGTGCAACTTCTGCCTTTTGGCTTTCTTTCTTAGTGGTCACTCACTTGAAGGCTGCCACTTATTGCTTTGTTACTGTACACTAACTGTCTTTAGCTGTCACTTGCAGGTTAGCAACCCCTGTGTGGCTCACATTTGTTTTTAGCATTTAGGCTCTTCAGAGCTCAGTTAGTGCAGAGGGAAAGGCAGGCAGCCAGTTGTGGCCCTTGGGGAAAGGGGGCAACTCAAGCCTTGAGATGGGGTTCATTGCACTGAGTTGTTGAGAGAATAGTGACAATGCTGGGGGGAAATGTATATTTAGAAAGGTGTGATGTCATAGACAATAGGATAATCATGAGCTCTTGGAGAGGCTGGTTTTCTCAGGTCACAGTCACTATTTACATGGAGAGGGTGGAAGGCTATCAAAGGCATGGGTATTTCCAAGTTCCTGGGCTTGGAGGATGTGGGTATGTTAAGGCAGGCTCATTAATTGTAATATGAAGGGGCTCAACTGAAATCTGGGGAGATTGACAGAAAAAGAAAGTGAAGGACTGGGGAAAGATCTTGCATCTCAGGAAGAACCGATAACTCACTCATAAGAACATCAAGTTGGAACGTTGCCAGAAAAGATTGAAAGTCAACTGTACAATTGTTTCAAAATAAAAGGCTGATACTGCATGCAAAGTGGATGGAGTAAGTTATTTTGTTTGCTTTGGTATCAAGTAAATCTGTTGGAATTAAAGGTCCTCTTCAGGCAATTGGAGAAATCTTTTACATGTCAGAAACTGTTATCACACACAATCAAATGGCTTTTCCCACCACCAAATCATCCATGGTATTTTAATCTATTAGCTACCACCAGTAAATCACACATGTTTTCAATTGTTCAATTTATTTGCAGAGCCCCAATAGGGAAAGTTATCATTCTTATTTTACATGTATAAGTAATCACACTAAATTTCTTTATTAACGTTTTGTTTTTCCTAATTAGCCTGTCCAGAGATGTAATTAACACCTCTGGAACAGGTGGGACTTGAGGTCAGTCTCTCAGTACAGGGACATTATTTCTGTACCACAAGAGGGCCCACATTAAAAGAAATCATTCTACCACATTTTCTGAGATGTGGAAGGGAGCCTTCTTTTGGGCGGGTGAGTGAGCATGTGTTAATAGTGATTTACTGATAGAATTCTACCCACATGTCCCAGTCATGACCTAGAGGATGCTGAATTGCTTTATTCCATCCTTAATTTTGTGAAGAACGAGAAGAGTTGCTGTAAGACATGGCTGGGTCATGCTCCATGAATCTTGCTCACCTAAACACTCCAATAGTAAATGGAAAAGCATCTCAATTCTCTTAAATAAAGAAGAATTATACAAGTGTTTTTTAAAAATAAACATTGGTTTTACTTTAAAATACCTATAGCAGTAAATTATTAATATTTCTCCCAATATTAATGCAAATCAACTTTCATCTTGTATTGACTGCATTTATCCATTTTGTTGAGCAATATGTTGGAAATAATTTGGTTTAAATTTTACACAATTGCTCGTTAGTGAATACCATAAAATGTATTTTAAGCACTAGCTCAGTGGCTTACCAGAATATATGTGTATGAGTTTGATTTTCAGAAGAGGTTAATTTCTGTTTTCTTCAATTCTATCTTTCGTGTTTTGTATAATTTAATCTTCTTCAGGAATCACATTGATTGGTGAATAGTTTGCTTCTTGGTTTTCTTCTACTTTGGTTATTGCATTTATACCTCAGGAATGATTATCTGATTTTTCAATAAATGACTAACTTAAAGACATTACTCGAATTTCCAAACCACACTAAATGAATGATGGATTTATTTGTTTTGAAAATAAATGGAAAGACCATGCTTAATGTATAACATACATAAAATATAAGCCCAGTTTTTATACTTGAATTAGCAAAAAGAATAATAACCGACTCTTCAGCCCTGTTCATATGAACACCCAAAGCTGACTTTTCATCTTATGGATGCATGTCCTAGGTACGGGACTAATTGGCAGCTGTGTATTTTTATTGGTTGATTATGAATTGAGAAAAAAAAGTCATTATTTTGTGAGTGAACGGTTTCTGTTGTTGGAAAATATATTTCTTATTCTAGTCAGTTTTGTTGATTTTTCTGTATAAAACTAATATACTCTGTATAAACTAATACTTTCTTAGAATTAAATTACTTCAGTGTTCCACTTTCTACATTCTTAACCTCCAAGCATCATAATGATTCCTCCTAGCCTATGGTTAATATACATTTCAGGTTGATAAAATTCATACATATTTTATATATGCATGTTGTGCATGGCTTTTAACTTCCCAGTACCTTATGATAACATAATTGCATTTCATATCATAGTTCATATAATGATGAACATTTTGGTTCTCTGAACTGCATTTTCATGCCCTAGAGAATTGTTTTTGGGGGTGTGCCACAAGAGTCTTGGACCATGCTGTTGTTGAGTGCCTGGTGATTAAACACAAGTTCTAAAAATAACAACTGCTCCAAAGAACATTGTTTTAGGTGCATGAAGAAAGTTGTATTTGTTTCTTTGAATGTAGATTTGCTTGCTGAGCTGGAAGATTCATTTCCAGAGTTTCATCACCCTACTAGGTAACATCTTCAGTGGGCCTCAGACGAAGCACTGCTGATAAGCACTGTTTCTCTCAATTTAAATAGTGTAAGTTGTCATCTGTTTTGGCAGTGTGATTACAGTACATTGAGCTGCACATTAGTAATGAGCATGTCCTAAGTGCCACATTTTATATGTTGATTTATATTGCTTGGACATTTCTGTCCAGTAAAAAGAAAACATTCTTGATGGCAGTGAGCTCAGATCCAAAATAATTTAAAATATGGTTTTATAACTGACAATCATGATGGATGTTTTATGAAGAGCTCTCTTTAAACCCCCCTGGGCTTACATTAAGAATTTGTATATTTAAAGAGGATAAAGAAATTAGTAGCTTGTGTGCAAAATGTATTTTGTCATTTTAATTAGTTATAATTCTACTATTTAGATTTAATCTTGGTCTTCCTACACTTTTTGAGACTTCAGACGGGATTTTCCACTTTGTAGAATTGGCTGGCTAAGTGGCAAGAGGGACAGATAATCAGATGAGTTGGCATCTGAGAGATACTCACCCTTTTCCTGCCATCTCACCAAACAAATTTTGGGTGGAAAAGGTCACGAGCAACCCACGACAATTAAGGTCGCTATGAGGTCATTTGGCTGGTACATTGTACTGGAGGGACACCTATTGGCCAAGAAGCCTGCTGGTCATCATTTTAGTGCCTAATTGGTGTACTTTCTTGCTAGTTTGGATAGTGAGTCAAGTTGCTGTTAAAGGTGTCGCCTAACATTTTGTGCAAAAAAGATGAAATCCTGACCATCTTTTGTATGTTCAAGACAACATGGCTTTGACAGTAAGAACTCTAATCAAGGTGTTTTTCAAAAATTCAATTCTATTGATTTAATATGGCATATTCTTATGAAATAATACAAAAGATTTTTAAAATCTTTCAGCAGTGCATGCTGTGTAACAACTTTTCAATGCCTTCAGTTACTTGTGAAAAAAAATCCACAGAAGTGCAATCAATGGCAGATTTTTTAAAAAATTCCTTGGGATTCAAACCAGTCTCAAATCCATATGTCCCAAAAATGTTTATGGTTGTCCATAATGCCCTTTTACCAAGTTGCTATGTTCCTTTGGGTGTTGATAGCTTTTGAGCACTTTTAATTCAATTGATATCAATTTAGAATGCTTGGCATTCAGTCACCTGTAATAAACAAGTGACATTTCATTTAAAAGATGTATAAATTTTTCATTCTTATTAACTTTTTGCAGTAATTGAATCTTAAACACTTAGATGCACTGAGAAGCTTTTGACAACTTTGTTGCTTCCCTTAAAGCAGGGATTAGAGATCAGAATAATATTGTATACCTATATGTAAGATGCATTATTTTCTCAAAGTGCACAGTTTCTGTACCAGTCTTAATCTGGTAGGGACGGAAAGCTGACGTACTGTGTTTGCAAAAGTTATTGTAAACTCACATTGACCAAACTCACATAAGAAGAATAACATTTATGGTAATTTATCCAAGGTTTTGCCACTTATTGTAATCTGCCCAACAATGATTTATAGTCTTAAAGAGAAGCAGAATGGTATAGAGAATAATTCAGGAGAGATATATGTAACTTTTTTTGTGAGCAATATCCTGCATATTAAAAATACATATAGTATTTATCAAGATATTTTTATTTCTAAATGAATAAGGAAACTGAAAGCATTTGCCCCTAATATTATGCTCTTTCAGAATGTTACATGCCATACAGTGATTGGAATGCAAAACTAGGATATTGAGCCAAAACAACTTATTTCTGTGATGTAGAACCATCGACACATTTGGTTCACTGTAATGTCTTAATGTAATGAGTGTAAATTTAGTTTGCCAGATTTTATAGTGCAGTATATGTATATAGAGAGCATTACAATTTGATTAAAATCACTTTTTCAGTTGATCATAGGCAAGTTAAGCAGACTTTGTTTTATGCCTAATCATGGTTTTCCCAGTGTTCGTCATATCAAGATCATTTGAGCACGAAAAGCGCATAAAATCAGTATTTCTACACCCTCTGTTTAAAGAATATTTGCAATATCATTATTACATTCTTTTTCTAAACCAAGTGACATCTCAAAAAATAATTTTCTGCTGATTATATGTTGAAGTGAAACTTTATAAGCAGCAAAAGTTTTGAAAGAATCATTCGTGACCTGAGGTGTCAGATCTTGGAAATATGACATTTGACTTTTTCACAATTGTAATGTTTTTCAAACTGTGGAATTTCTAGGTGCATTTTTGAATATATCTTCCATTGCTTTGCTTGAAGATAGTTTTGGGGTTTGCAGCATGACTGTGATGTATTGCTACTAACCAGGCATGTCTGTTTCAGGCTTCTACTCAAGTAATCCTTGTGGAAATCTGGGTAATTATAGTTACTTATAATTGCTGCTGTGGTCAGTGAACTGCTTGTGAATTTCAAGCTGCAGGCAAAAGACTGACTTGTTTCTTTCTTTTTAATGGACAGAATTTGCTGTAGCAGTTTAAAGAGCCTTTCATTTGACTTGACCTTGCTCATTTTATTTCTATGAACTTTTGTGTGGAAGGTTGCTGCTTTTGGGAGGTGGAAATGACACAGCACCCTCTAAAGGACAGGCTGGAATTTGTGCAAAAGGGATAAGCAACTCACTTAAATCAAACAGAATCCAACAAGTGTGGTAGCGTCCATGGGGAAAGAAACGTTTTAAGGTCCATGACCTTTATTCAGAACTCTGCATCTATTTAACCAATCAGATAGTAATGTACAGCACAGTCTGAATTAGTATTTGTGTTATGTTAAATCAGAAACAGGAAGTGAAAGAAAGAGAGGGAAAGAAAAAAAGAAACAGAAATTGCTGGAGAAATGTAGGTCTGTGGAGAAGAAGCAGCATTAACGTTTTAGAGTTCACTGACCCAACTTCAGAACCCTGAAAAAGTGATAGAGGCATTAACAAATGTTCTTAAAGATATCAATCAAGTGAAGTGAGCAATTTAATTCTCTTGTCAAAACCAATTTCCTGCTGAGGTAATACTTTTATTTGTTTGCGCTCCTAGCTATGCACGCGCTATAAGCACATAACTATGAGGAGTCGTTGTGGAAGAGGCTGAGTTGGACTTGAATTGGCTTGAAGGGTATGAGGGCTCAAGGGAAGAAATGAGGCTTAGAAGTTCCAACTACATTTAATTCGATAGAAATGAAGTCCCACTGAACTCAAGAAAGAATCTTAACTCAGATTAAGTGTTGCCTGCAGATGTGGGAAACCAGAGTCGAGAGTGTGGTGCTGGGAAAGCACAGCCGGTCAGGCAGCATCCGAGGAGCAGGAAAATCAACGTTTCGGGCATGAGCCCTTCATCAGGAAGGACTCACTAGTCCGTCTCATCACATCCTTGGCCTCCTCTTGGCTTTTTTTGGCATCTGCTTCCTGTGTCAATGGGGCCATTCTCTGACCTGTACTGTCTTCACTCCTATTAGAAAAATTATGTGCAATTGGGCACTTGAAATAAAGCACGCCTTACCAAGTTGGGAAATGTTCTCACTTGATTTACTGTCTCAGGGCAGAACTTCTGCATTAGTTATTAGCAAAGGTAAGCCTGTAACTACAGGGAAATTTAGATTGTAGTGTTTTTATCATGTTTTAGATGCATCTAGCAGGTAACTAGATATTTCTTGTTTATCATTTTTGCATAGATTGCTACATTTTTAGAGTTCTTCAATGAATAGTCATATCTTTGCATGCTTATACACCAGTTTTTAATATTGCTGAGGAAGCCCCCATTGGTATTGTTCAAGCTTTGTTCGAGGAACTGCTAATTATGATAGGTGGTAAAATGTAACTCAAAAAGAATACTGACTCTAATACAGCTATGTAAGCATATCTATGTACATAAAACAGATTTCCTATGCCAATTTGCAATGAGGTGGAAATTATTGGCCTAAATACTGTGCTTATGGCAAAATAGTTGCCATTTACCATTATTTTAACTGTGAAGTTACAGTAGCATCTAGTGTTCACACAGCCGTAGTTAAATATAGGAGGCCAGGAGCTGCTGTCAGTGATTCACTGCTCTTCCAGAGGATGCATAATCAAAGTTCTCACAAATGTAATCTTGTTTAACTCCCAACTGCTCCAAAAGTGATTAATAGCAACACTGAACAGGTTGATTAAAAAGTATTTACAAATCACTTGAACGACCATGATTTCCACTTTTCTTGCTGTAGTCACAAGCTGACAAGAAATCTGAAGTAGAAGTGGCCTTATCCCATCAAGCCTCCTCAGATGGCGATGAAACAGACTACAGGCAGGAGGTGGAAGACCTGGAAAAATGGTGCACTAAGACCAACCTGGCTGTCAATGCCGGCAAAACCAAGGAAGTCATTATTGACTTTCGGCGGGATGTTACTTATGGCCCCTTATATATTAACAGCACAGAGATGGATGAGTGGAGAGTGTTAATGTCCTGGGAGTGGTCATCTACAACAAGCTTTCTTGGACTCTTCACGTGAACACACTGGTTACAACGTTTCTTCTTGCTCAGGCAGCTGAGGAAATTTGGCATGACAGAATACCCTGGCCAACATTTATAGGTGCAACATCGAGAGCATTCTGTCTGGATGTATAACTACCTGGTTTGGCAACTGTACCATTCACGATTGGAGATGGTTACAGAGAGTGGTGAACTCAGCCCAGACAATCACAAAGGCCAACCTCTCATCTATAAATTCCATCTACCAGGCCTGCTGTTAAGGAAAGGCCGCCAGCATTCTCAAAGATCCATCCCATACTGGCAATGTTTTTCTACAACCTTTGCTACCAGGGAGAAGGTACAGAAGCCTGAATACATGCGTCAGCCGGTTTCACAACAGTTTCTACCCCACTGTTGTTAGAATACTGAATGGAGTCACAAACTTAACATTTGCCTGTACCTATGTTTTGCTTTTGCTGCTGTTTACTTGTTCGTTACTTATCTATGCTACTTAACTCTGTGATCTGCCTGTATGGCTCACAAGACAAAGCTTTTCACTGCCTCGATCCACGTGACAATAAATTCAATTCAATTCAATTCAATTCAATTCACTACAATCATAGATAATCCTGGACTTCAATTCTGCTTTTATTTGCTTTTGTGATGTGGGTGCTGCTGATTGGGCAAGCATTCATAGCTAGTTATCCTCAAGAAGGTGATGGTGAGCTGCCTTCTTAAACCACTGCAGTCCACATCATGTATGCAACCCACAATGCTGTTAGGGAAGGAATTCAAGGATTCTAATCCAGCAATAATGAAGGAATGGTGATATATTTGCAAAGTAGGACAGTGAGTGGCTTGGAGAGGAACTTAAAGGTGGTGGTATGCCCAAGTATCAACTGCCCATGTCCGTCCAGATGGAAGTGGTCACAGGTTTGGAAGATGCTAGCTAAGATCATTGGTGAATTTCTGCGTGCATCTTGTAGATGGTACACACAGCTGCTATTGAGCATCGATGCTGGGGAAATGGACGCTTGTGGATGTGATGGCAATAGCAGGCCGCTTTGTCCTGGATAGTGTCAAGCTTCTTGATGTTGTTAGAGCTGCACCCATCCAGTCAAACGGGAAGTATTCCATCACAGACCTGACTCCTTGTAGATGTGCATATCCTTTGGGATTTAAGACTTGAATTACTTGTCACAGGATTCTGAGCCGCTGACCTGCTCTTATAGCCACTGTATTTATACGCCAAGTCCAGTTGGGTTCTGGTCAGTAGTAATCCCACCTAGCCTACACATTCCTGGATATGACAGGCAATTTAGCATGGACAATCTACCTAACCCACACATCTCCAGATTGTGTGAGAATATGTAAACTCCATATAGATGGTGACCTGAGGCTAGAATTGAACCTGGGTCCCTGATACTGTGAGGTAGCAGTGCTAGCCACCACACCACTCCTATAATTGCTGTTGATGGATGCTGAAAATTCCTTCCAGGAGAGACCAGAATTAAATTAACATCAGGAAGAGATAAATCTATGCTGCAGTGATCATAAGATATTTGTTTACATATTTGTTCAAGATGAGAAGTAAGTACCATCACTTTACTCTTAATCTTAAAATCCAGGTTATGAGGGAACACATAACTGTCTTTCATACTTATTCCCAAATGCTTTCAGTAATTCAGTAAGATCGAAGAAAAGACAGTGTTTTCACTTGAAAGTGTGTAAATGGAATTTTCATCATCCATTGCTAGAGTGTGGAAAGAAAACACTGGTCCTAGTAAAAGTAATCAAGAAATTGTCAGATTTTGATTAGAAATTCATCTACTCAGTGATATTGTTTAGGTACAAAGATGTTCTTACGGACTTTCTAATACATACTTGGGAATGCATTGATTCCTAACAGTCTACAGATGTAGCCTAGCAGGTCACTGTTATATCCATCCACTACAAAAGATAACCAGTAATTGTTTCAAGAAGAATGTTCACTATCTTGTTCTTAATTGTAATTAAAATAGAAATAATGTTGGATTTAGTGACATCAAGAATGAATGAAAAAGAAAATTCTTCACTCCATGGTATATTGACTTTAAAAATTCTCTCAGCATAGTCATATATTTAGGTTAGATTCCCTACAGTGTGAAAACAAGCCCAACAAGTCCACACCAACCCTCCGAAGAGCAACCTACCTAAACCCATTCCCCTACATTTACCCCTTCACCTAACACTATGGGCAATTTTGCATGGCCAACTCACCTATCCTGCACATTTTTGGACTGTGAGACGAAACTGGAGCACCCGGAGGAAACCCATGCAGACATGGGGAGAATGTGCAAACTCCACACAGACAGTTGCTTGAGGCAGGAATTGAACCTGGGTCTCTGGCGCTGTGAGGCAGTAGCCACTGTGCCACCGTGCCACCCATGTTGAGTCTCAAGAAATGGATAGTGTCAATTTGGGATGTGATCCGGATGCGTTAGATTTGTAATGTTTGGGAGGGAGACAACTGAAACGTGGCAAATTGATATTTTCCCTCATTAAGATTGTATATTAGCCCCAGGACCAACTCTGTGGAGAGAAGTAAATTCAAGTGACTGGGATGTCATGGTGTTCTGGTGAGTACTCTGTGATGGAACACAGTGGAATGGAATTGGAATAGTTTAGTCTAAGGAGACAGTGAAGGGAGATGTGAGGTTGAAAGGTGTATTTGGAAGTAATAGAAGATGTGGGGGGCTTGTTCACAGCAATGGGCTGCAACTTAAAGCCAGGAGAAGCTCTTTAGATATTGATCCTGTCATGACTGAGGCCAGAGGAGTGCTCTGTCACTCTGGAACCACTGCTCCACCAGTCACAACATAAAATACACAGAATTTTTCCATCCACCGAGATGGCTGATTAAACACCTTGTCTTTCTCAGATTTTAAACAAAAAAAAATCTGTTATCCATGTTACTTAATAAATATAATTATTGTTGTATTATTAGAACAAAATCTGAACAAAATGTTCAAGAAAGAATAAATATAAAAATAGGTTAACTTACATAGTCAGTAACTTGAGCGTTTATGATACAGTGGTGGTCTCCACATTTCTGGGCTAAAAGGTCTGAGTCTAGGTTTCATCGGTACGTGATGTGTAAATTCAAACCATCAGTAATATAGGTGTATAAATACTTAACCCTCTAAGTATCCCCAAAAAGTATGCACCAGAACGCATACACAGACACATAGACTTCAGGAAAAGAGGAAAAAAGGTAGCTTTCTCTAGTTTTCTTAAATAGTTTGGCCAATGGATTATTCTTGCAAGATGAAAAGGTAAAGAATAAAATATTCCAAACATTCTGTTGCTCTGATGTTCTGGTATGTGTGGTCAAGTCACTAATCACACATGATTGTCTCCAGGGTTTTGTAGACACAGCTCAATAAGAAAATATAAGCTTGATGTTCTTTCAATGTTCACTCAAAAAAACATATAGGTTTCACCTTTAACTCAATGAGTTTTCCTTTCAGAAATGGAAATAATCAGTGGAAAACTTCTTCACAGGCTTTGCTCTGACTTGGCTTGCTTTTACAAGACTTTCCTTGGAGTGAAGGGACAAGAACTTCCCCAAGGTAGTCGCTGTGCTAAAACAATCACCATAGGAGTCTATAGTAATGCAAACAGCTATCACCATGATTTCCAGGAAGTTGTTTTGAAAAAGTATCCAGTGTCCACAGTGAACTGTTAATGATCATGTTTAAAGAAACAACAGTATATTTCAACAACCAACTTAGATATCACAACAAGATGTGTTGGCTATTGTATATCCTTTTGGAAGGCAAGTTGGGTTGATTCAATCATGAATCTGATCATAATTGTGACTTTATTGACTTCAAATCAATTGTCCACAATCTTTCAAAACACAAGTCCTTCAATTATTGTTAAATATAAAGCATCTTTGAATAACACAGGATATTTCTCCATGTCTATATTTTCATTGATTTTATTTCTCTTTCTCATCTACCTGATTAAAGTTATTTCTGGTAATGACTGAGTGCCCAGCTGCTAAGTGACTCAGGTTGAAAGGCTGGATCTGTATGGTAATGAATCTTTGGTTTCCATGGGGATGGGCCCCATTAACTCCACACAGTTACTGCCCTTGTCTCCATGGTTACTTCACTTCAGTCCTTTACAAAGTGGTGCAACGAGGCCAAATGAAGCATGTTATGTATCTCCAGTCTCCAAAAGTAAATGAAGTCACAGTTATGACCGGATTCATGGTTGAATCAACCCAACTTGCCATTACAAAAGCTTGTAAAATAGCCAACACATCTTGTTATGGTATGTAAGTTGGTTGTTTTGATAACCTTCATTGAAATTACTGCGCTCATGTTCCTATCCTTGACACCAACAACAAATGAAGTGTAGTATCAAGGAGCATTAACAAAATTGGAATCGAGGCAAATTCTTCGTTGGTTGGAGTGACGCGTGGCACATAGTAAGATAGTTGTAGTTGTTGGAGTTCAGTCACCTCAGCTCCAGGATATCTCTGCAGGAGTTCCTCAGGGTAATGACATAGGTCCAACCATCTTCAGCTGCTTCATCAATGATCATTCCCCCATCATAAGGTCAGAAATGAGGGTGTTAGCCAATAATGTTCTACACCACTCATGACTCCTCAGATACTGAAGCAGTCCATGTTCATATGCAGCAAATTCTGGATAATATCCAGGCTTGGGCTAACAAATGCTTTTATGTCCAGACCAAATACCCTCAAAATATTCAGAAGATAGTCTAAACCCTAAGTTCTTCTTATTTTAAAGGTGAGTGTAAGGTGTTGCATTCTCGATACAATTTGATTGGTCAAACTACATATTTAAAGTAAAACACATTTTATTTATCCAATTTGGTTAAAATACAATGAAAGAAAGAAGGAATTGGAATAGCTTAACTCTATTGGAAAATTTAACAGAATAATAGATACATTAACTCTTGCTAATTAATTGCTCTAATGTAATAACATATCATAAATACATTCTTAGCAACGATTAAATTCAGAACACAGACTGTTACACATGCAACTCCCATAGCAGGATGAGAACCCCCAGCTTTTGGCTGTAACTGAAAGAGGGGAAAAAGAATTTCCACTTATTCAAGACCCCAGTAGCAATCGCTAAAAGCTAAACGAAACATGCTGGTTGTTTGGGAGTTTGGCTACACCCTTTCAGGATGCTTCTATATTTCTGTCTTGTAAAATAAAACCCCTAGACTTCACAAGTAGTTTATCTTCTCATAGGTTGCTTGTCACCTGTCCTCCAATCTCTTTCTAAATGAAACCAGGACAAAACATACCTCTCAAAACCACAGTATCATCACAGTACAAGTAAGATATGTGCCTCATAAATACCAGGCAATGACTATCTCCAATCAGACACAATCTCACCACTGCCGCTTGACATTCAAAGATGTAACCATCATTGAATTTCACCTTATCAACTTCCTGGGTAAACTCAACATGACTTGTGACATAAACATAGGGGCTACAAGAACAGGGGTCAGAAGTTAGGAATATCGTGATGACAAACTCACCTCCTGAATCCCAAAAGGCTGGGCAGCATCTACAACACATAAATCAAGAGTGTGATAGAATATTTCCCACTTGCCAAATGGGTGCAGCTCCAACAACATTCAAAAAGCTTGACCCCACCCAGGATAAAGCAGTTTACTTGATTGGCACAACATCCGCAAGCATCCACTCCCACTACCACCAACGGTCATTAGCACCAGTGTGTACTGTCTACAAGATGGAGAAATTCACCAAAGGCCTTCAGCTAACACCTTCCAAACCCACTACCCCTATAAGGACAAGGACAGCAGATATATGGGAAGAAACACGACCACCTCCAAGTTTCCCTGCAATCCACTCACCATCCTGACTTGGAAATATATTGCCATTCCTTCACAGTCATTCGGTTAAATTCCTGGAATTCCCTCCCTAACAGCATTGTGAGTCCATCTACAGCATAATCACTTCAGTAGTTCAAGAAAGCAGCTCACTGCCACCTTCTCAAAGGCAACTATGGACTGACAATAAATGTTTACCATCCAGTGACACCCATGTCCCATCAGTGAATAAAAAACTTATGATTTGAGGTGATTTTTTTATAAAAAAACCAACCTGCCTGTAAGTGTATATTTCTGCCTCAGGTTTAATTTCCTATTGTCAAAAATACAGGGGCAGCACCTGCCACATGTCTGTACCCGAAATAGTCGAACACAACAGGCAATCAATGGCACCTTACTTTGCATCTGTCCACAGCCACAATTGAGGTCAATTCTCAGACAATGAAAGCCCAGGTTCTCTTTTAAAAGCAGTTTCCAGTTCCAGAATGAACAGTAAGAAAGTTGTTATTTTTAAGGTGAGTGTTGAAAATTGGAATGGAGCTATAGCAAATTATTAGATGTATGAGAAATCTTACATAGATTTTGACTTAAAATTTTTAAGACAATAGAAAAGCTCCTTCTGATCTTTTAAGTTATTCCATTGCTAAATAATAGTGTTTTGTTGTCACTGCATTGAAGCAGAAAATTTGCAACTTTAATTTAATTAGAAGCCAAATACGTATAATCTGAAAATAAACCAAAGGATCAATATTGGAGATTGGTAAGATGATAAGAAAAATGCATGAATATTTGAGAAAGCTGAAGCAGCTGAAAGCATGCGCAGTTTGGTGATGTAATTCTTTCTTGAAGTATGAAGTGTATTGGAGTAATAAAAAAAAGTGCTGTAATTGGTACGATTTTAAATTAAGATATCCAAAGGATAAGATACATAAGCTTTACTATTGGAAAGACCAAGAAAAGCAAGATTTAATTTGGGATTTTTAAATAAGGTTTTTCTATCAAACCAGGCCACTGCACCCTGTGTGTTCATTGACCTATGAATCAAGTGTGATGCTATATATTTGATTGGAAATGTAATCTTGCCCAGAATTAAACAGAACAATTTGGTTGCAGTAATTTTTATTTGATTAGATTAGATTCCCTACAGCGTGGAAACAGGCCCTTCGGCCCAACCAGTCCACACCGACCCTCCGAAGAGTAACCCACCCAGAACCATTTCCTTCTGACCAGCAAACCTAATACTATCGGCAATTTAGCATGGCTAATTCACCTGACCTGGACATCTTTGTGACTATGGGAGGAAACCCATGCAGACACGGAGAGAATGGGCAAACTCCACACAGTTTCCCAAGGCTGGAATTGAACCTGGGATCCTGGTGCTGTGAGGCACAGTGCTAACCACTGAGCCACCATGCCACCCTTTTATTTGCCAGACTTCTTCTTTTGGCCATGAGTGTTAAATTTACTTGAAGTAAGTGTGAAGCAAAAACAAAAAAATCAAGACAACACATTTAACTTAGAAAATTATTTAACCTGCTGAACCTTTAGCAAAATTACATTGGAACTCCTCATATTTTAGCTCAAATTCAATGCGTTGAACTACCTCTTAGAAGTCAGAGGAAATTCTGTAAACTCTATCCTAAATATATTTGAAAAGTAAGGTTGGTTTCCTGAAATCCATAGATGAAACCAAGCTATGAGAGTTTGGTGATATTGGCTCATCCATATGCTATTTGCAAAATAGTCAAACTAAGTAAGCTCACATTTTCAAATCTATGATGTTTAATTTGCAGACATGATTCTGTTTTATTAAATCAGAAAATACCTAACATTAATCATTCTGCTCTTTTCAAGACAGCCCATTAAATCATAAACCATAATCAAAATGCTTTGTTTTATGGTCAGCTTGTTATAAATTCTGAGAGATTCAGAAAGCCTATTTCATGTGAAAATGTGATATAAAAGCTGGAGGCAGTTAAGTTTGACTTTTGACCAAACACATTGAATATAAAACATGGAGGTGAAGTTGAATTTGTAGAATGTATCGATCAGGCTATTTAAGAATTAATAGTAGTTCTGGAAAGAAACTAGGATCATGGAAAAACAATCTATGAAAATATATTAGAACAAAAATTGATCTGTATGCAGAATTTAAGTCAAATTGAATTATATTCTTAATGGAAAGAGACGAGCAGTGATGAAGACACAAAGGTGACTGGGTTTCCAGGTACACCTATCACTAAATCTAGTGCACAGGTAAATTTTGGAATATATAATGGAAAAGGTATATATAACGGAAAAGGAGAATTGCCTGTTATCCTTTATCTCAAGGTGTTTAAAATACAACGTGAGGAAACGATTCAATTGTATAGAATGGTGTTCAGTTTCATTGACATTTAGTTTTATACAGCACTAAAGGAAGGATAGATTAGTCATAGAGTCATAGAATCCCTGCAGTGTGGAAACAGGCCATTAGGCCCACACCGACCCTCCAAAGAGTAACCCACCCAGACACATTCCCCTACACCTATTACTCTACATTTCCCCTGACTAATGCATCCCTGAACAGTATGGGCAATTTAGCTTGGCCAATCCACTGAACCTGGATGTTTTTGCGAATGTGAGAAGAAACCGGATCACCTGGAGGAAACCCACTGGAGGCAGACACTGGAGAATATGCAAACTCCACACAGACACTCATCTGAGGCTGGAATCAAACCCAGCTGGGTCCCTGGTGCTGTGAGACAGCAGTGCTAACCACTGAGCTATTGTGCCACCCCACGGTGTCTTGCAAAGCACGTAGAACAGATTCACCAAATTGATACCACATTTAAGGTTTGAGTTAAGGATGCATAATCGTTGTTTGTTGTACATTTTGGAATCCACTACATGCTTCTTGACCCCACCTTCCTGACAAGAACAATGAAATTTATGCCATTGAGCTGTACAGCATAGAAACAGACCCTTCAATCCCAACTTATCTATGCTGACAGATATCCTAAACTCATCGAATTCTATTTGCCAACATTTGGTCATTATCTGTCTAAACCCTTCCTATTCATATACCCATCCAGATGCCTTTTAAATGTTGTAATTGTACCTGCCTCCACCACTTCCTCTGGCAGCTCACCATATACACTCCACACTCTGTGTGAAAAAGTTGCCCTTTCGGTCTCTTTTAAATCTTTCCCCTCTCTCCTTAAACTTATGGTCTCTACTTTTGGACTTCTCCACCCTAGGGAAAAGACCTTGTCTATACAGTCTAACCATCTCCCTCATGATTTTATAAACCTCCATAAGGTCGCCCCTCAGTCTCCGAAGCTCCAGAAAATATAGCCCCAGCCTCTTCAGCCTCTCCCTATAGCTCAAACCCTTTAACACTGCCAACATGCTTGTGAATCTTTTCTAAACCCTTTCAAGTTCTGCAACATCTTTCCTGAAGCAGGGGAACACAATTACATGCAGTATTCCAAAAGTCACCTAACCAATGTTCCATACAGCCGCAACCCTATCTTCCAAACCCTATATTCAATGCACCAATAAAAGCAAGCATATTAAATGCCTTTTTCATTATCTTGTCTACCTGCGATTCTACTTTCAAGGAACTGTGAACCTGCACTCCAATGTATCTTTGTTCAGCAACACTCCCCAGAACCTTACCACTAACTGTATAACTCCTGCCCTGTTTTGCCTTTCCAAAATGCAGCACCTCACATTTATCTAGATTAAACTCCATCTGCCACTCCTTGGCCCATTGGCCCATCTGATCAAAGGGGTACTCTGAGGTAGCCTTCTTCACTGTCCACGATATCACCAAACTTGGTGTCATCTGCAAACTTACAAGCCAGACCTCCTCTGTTCACATCCAATTCATTTATATAAATGATAAAAAGCAATGGACTCAGCACCGATCCTTGTGTCACATGGCTGACCATAGGCCTCCAGTCTGAAAATCAACTCCGCCTTCTGTATTCCATCTTCGAGCCAGTTTTGTATCCACATGGCTAGTTCTCCCTTTCTTCCATGTAGTCTAACCCTGCTAACCATCTCTTCCTCAGGCTTTAACATTTATTTTATGTTTGTTTTATCTCCACACTCCCCCCAAGTCCCAAACCCCACCCCACTACAATGGAAAGATGTTCAATCAGTCAACCATTTAAAATTTAGATTAGATTACTTAGATTACTTACAGTGTGGAAACAGGCCCTTCGGCCCAACAAGTCCACACCGACCCGCCGAAGCGCAACCCACCCATACCCCTACATATACCCCTTACCTAACACTACGGGCAATTTAGCATGGCCAATTCACCTGACCCGCACATCTTTGTGACTGTGGGAGGAAACCGGAGCACCCGGAGGAAACCCACGCAGACACGGGGAGAACGTGCAAACTCCACACAGTCAGTCGCCTGAGGCGGGAATTGAACCCAGGTCCCTGGCGCTGTGAGGCAGCAGTGCTAACCACTAAAGCTAGTTTGACTTTTTGTTTACACACTGAACTTAAATTTGAGTTGTTTGAATTCATTCATTAAAGAGGCCATTATTACGTTGGCATTTATTGTCCAGCTTTAATTGCCCTTCAAAGTTTGTGAGAAGATTTGCAGCTCGGGTGCTCGTTGTTGTGGTTCTGTTCACCGAGCTGGGAATTTGTGTTGCAGACGTTTCGTCCCCTGTCTAGGTGACATCCTCAGTGCTTGGGAGCCTCCTGTGAAGCACTTCTGCGATGTTTCCTCCGGCATTTATAGTGGTTAGTCTGCCGCTTCCGGTTGTCAGTTCCAGCTGTCTGTTGCAGCGGTCGGTATATTGGGTCCAGGTCGATGTGCTTGATTCATTGAATCTGTGGATTCACGGATTGCCCTTGGCGAAATGGTAGTGAGTTGCCTTTGGAAACCATTCTAGTCCATGGTGGTATATTATATCCACGATTGTGTTCGGAACAGAGTTCCAGTATTTTGACTCATCAGCAGTGAAAGAATGACAATATGGTTTCAAGTGAGGATTGTGTGTGACCTGAAGGGAAACACACCAATAATATTAATTAAGACTCATCTTGGGCAAGGTTTTCCTGTCCCTTTGGAAGGACAGAGACACAGAGTATGTGCCAAGAAAATTAGGAAAAGCTATGTCTGGACAGCTTTCTGGTGCAGTCCTGCCATCAGGAATCCTTTCCAGAGGTGGACAACAAGTACTTCAGCCTGCTGGAGGCCGTGAGCCAGTCATTGTCTTTCAGACATAATTGAAGACAATTTTGCACTGTTTGGGAAATTTACCCTCTTCAAAGTGGCTACTTGCAGGTGAGGATTCCACCAATTTATTTGCAGGTTGGGAGTGGGGAAAGATGGTGCTTTTGAGTAAGAAGTTTCATCCTCTTATGATAGAGCCATTCGCTGTGACAGCATCATTTTCAGTCCACATGCTTCGTTCGAGAGGCCTGTGGGCTTAAATCACACCACTTTTGAATTTCATGAATACTCCCACGTGTGCTTCCATTGAGTTGCCTTCAAAGATCCCGACTTGCCAGTGGCACTGAGAAAGGTTCTGAACAGAACTAGCAACTCAAGGCTGGACATTCATGAAACATTGTGAACTATCAGCAACAGCAAAATTGTACTCGAACACAATCTGCAATCTCATGGCCCAGCATGTAATCCACTTTGCTGATACCTTCAAGCAAGTAAATGAAACCTGGCTTACTGAAGAATGCAAGACATTGTGCTAGTAGCAGCAACAGACATATCTAAAATGAGATGTCAACTAGTGAAGTTACAACACAGGACTACTTGTGTGCCAAATAATGGGTGATAGACAAAACTAATCAATTCCACAACCAACAGTTTGGACCTAAGCTCTGCAGTCCTGCCACATCCAGTCATTAAATAGTGGTAGACAATTAAACAACTTATTGGAGGAGGAGGCTCCAAAGTAACCCTATTCTCCACGATGGGGTAGCTCAACGTAGTGTGAGAGATCAAGCTGAAGTGTTGACAACAATGTTTGGAAGAAGTAAGAAGAGTTTTTTTTTCTTATGGCATGGAGTTAATGTCTGAAATGCACTGCCTGCATATCTGGTGGAGTCTGGTTTAATTGAAACATTCAGGTGGATGATTATTTAAATTGAGGTATTGCACAGGGTTACGGGCTAGGAGATTAACACAAAGTTAAAACACTCAGATAGTCGATGCAGACACAATGGGCCGAATGTCCCATTGTAACAGTTCTGTGAGTTTGACTATGAAAGAACATATATCAGGTCATGACTATCTCCAACAAGAGAGACTCTAACCATTGCCTTTTGACTTTCCATGGCAATACCATTGCTGAACTCCCACTGCCAGCATCCTGGGGTTATTATTGACCATAATCTGAAGTTGACCAGTTATATGTATACATATCCGTAACCATGTGGCTTCAAGGACAGTCAGAGGCTAGAAGACTGCCCTTGACGTGCTGACTCCCAAAAACTGTCTAGTGTCTTTAAGGCACAAGTCAACTGTATGATGGAATATTCCTTAGTTCCCAGGATGAGCACTTGAAGCTTGACAACTCTGAAACAAAACAGTCCAGTTGATTGGTACTGCTCCTACAAACATTCATTCTTTCCACCAGCAACGCATAACACAAGGCACAAACCTTTATCCGAAATACTCGGGATCAGCTGGTTTTCGGAATTCGGAATATCTTGAATTTTGGAATACCTAAGGGGCAACTTTTCATGCAGAGGGTGGTATGTGTATGGAATGAGCTGCCAAAGGAAGTGGTGGAAGCTAGTACAATTGTAACATTTAAAAGTCATGTGGATGGTTATATGAATAGGAAGGGTTTGGAGGGATATGGGCCAGGTGCTGGCAGGTGGGACTAGATTGGGTTGGAATATCTGGTTGACATGGACGAGGTGGACCGAAGGGTCTGTTTCCAAGCTGTATATCTCTGTGACTCAAAATGACAGTCTGACAGTGAAATTTTTAAAAATCTTGTCGAACAGCAGAACTCACTGTGAGTACAAGTGCTCTGAGACAGAATTGAGGCCTGCCAGTGCTGGGCCACATCTACTCACGTCATATCTGAGTGACATACATTCAGTGGGTGTAGAGTTGATTTAACCATTTGCATGCCAAATAATCTTGTTAATGAGAAACAAAACTTCACCAGAAAGCTTTTGGATTTCAGAGCTTTTCGGCTTTCGGGATTTCAGATACCTCTAGTAGCATGTAGCCTTTCCAGATACACTACAGAGATTCACCAAGGTTCCTTAGACAACACCTCCCAAGCATACAAATAAGACAAAAAATGCTGGGATCTGAAATAAAAATAGAAACACTGACCTCAAAATGTTAACTCTGCTTTTCCATCGCAGATGCTACCTGACCTGCTGAGTGTCTCCAGAGATTTCTGCATTTGTTTCATACTTTACAAACACACAACCTCAACAATCTAGGAGGACATGGACAGCACATACACCACCTGCAAATTTCTCTGCAGCATCCTGACTTGGAAACATATCAGTTCTGAGGAAGGATCACTCGACCTGAAACATAACTCTAACGTTTCTTCACAGATGCTGCCAGACCTGCTGAGCTTTACAAAATCAATCTCTTTTTGTTTCTGATTTACAGCATCCGCAGTCCTTTTAGTTTTTATTTGGAAATATATCGCCTATCCCTCACTGTGCAGGATCAACATCCTGGAACTCCTTCCCTCAAAGCATTGTGGATCTACCTGTACAAAATAGATTGTAGCACTTTAAGAAGGGAGTTCAACATCTCCTTCTCAAGGGTGATTAGGGATTGACAATAAAAACTGGCATAGCCACCAAAGCCATGTTAGCTGAATTATTAAAAAAAAGTTGCATGCATTTATTAATGAGAGGCAACCAGAATTTTCTGTCTTTTAAGAATGACAAGAGTCATAGAGTCATACAACGTGGAAACAGACCCTATGGTCCAACCAGTCCATGCTGACCATAATCCCAAACTAAACTAGACCTTCCTGCTGCGCTTGGCCCATATCTTCCAAGCATTTCTTATTCAGGTTATTACCTAAATGTGTTTTAACTCTTATAACTGCACCTGTACCCACCACTTTCTCTGGAAGTTCATTCCACTCATGAACCACTGTCTGTGATAATACACTAATTTCAATTAAATCAGTATGCTAACCGCATGATCTTGTTCAGTCAGAGGTGCGTTTTGTAAATTGGGCTGAAAAAAAAGTTGAAGAATATTCCAATGCATGGTGGTTGTTATATCCATTGATGTCATTGCATTCACTGCTTGGCCAAATGTCTATCCTCATTAGCTAGCTATCGTGTAAATGTAGAAGTGCTGCTGTCAATCGCTGATCTAGCTAATATGGTTACAACTTTGTAAAGATTAAACATTCATCTTGTGGAAAGGCAACAGGCATTTGGGAGGGTTCATGGTTCTGTTAGAGTGTGTTTTATTCCAGAATAAAACATTTGTATCCGCTCAGCAGCTATGGACTGATTGCAATCTTGCCTTGACAGAAGGTGTTCAGTTCAGGTGTTGACGAATGGGAACTCTGAATGATTCTGACAACTTTTGTGACAGTTTAACAGAGTGCTTTGAAATCAGCTTTAGAGATTGAATGAGTAATACAAGGAGGTAGACAGAGTGGAATTCATTATTTTTGTTGTTTGCAGTTTGTTAGATGTAGAGTGAGACAGAATAAGAGAGAGAAATCTGATTTGGTGAGCAGTGGGCAAGGATGAGTAAATACTTCCTACTTTATTGTTCATATCTGTTGAGATTCACAATGACAGGAGGACTTGTCCTGATGAAGGGCTCTGGCCCGAAACGTCGAATTTCCTGTTCCTTGGATGCTGCCTGACCTGCTGTGCTTTAACCAGCAACACATTTTCAGACAGGAGGACTTAGCCCTATGAATGCCTCTCCTGCAATATGTGGGAGATCAGGGACACTTCCATTGTCCATGGTGACCCAGCATGCAGGAAATGTGTTCAGCTGCAGCAGCTGATTTGCCACACAGAGCTCCTTGAGCTCTAAACATTCAGGTACTTACCTAAATGTGTTCTAAATGTTAGAACTGGACCTGCATCTACCACCTCCTCTGGAAGTTCATTCCACGCATGAACCACTATCTGTGATAATATACTAATTTCAATTAAATCTGAATGCTAACCGCGTGATCTTGTTGAGTCAGAGGTGCATTTTGTAAGTTTGGGCTGAAAAAGAAAATTGGAGCATCCATGTTGCTGAGAACATTGTGGAAAGCACATTTTGCAAGCTTTTCACACCACAAGGAATGGCTACACAAGTAGAAAAGATTAGTCAGCATGAGCAGGCAGTGCTTGAGTCCACTGTGGCCATTCCCCTCAGATGTTCCAGTTTTGGATACCATTTAAGGTGATGGCCTCTCAGGGGAAGGTATCAGTAGTCAAGTTTGTGGCCATGGCTTGGCTGATGGTGAGAAGGGCTCTACCTATGAGATCATTTATGCACGCCCGGACTCTCTGCCGCACCGCATGCTGCCCTTGAAGCGGCTGCGGAGGGGATGAGACTGTCACACACCTCCTTCTGGAATGTGCCTATGCAGAGGAAGTCTGGAGAGGAGTGGTATTTGTCGAGGTTTGTCCCAAGCAGCGCCGTGACGTGGGACTCCGTGCTCTGAGATGAATATCAACTGCGCCTGGAGGATCATCAACTCGGTGAAGGACGCTCTCTGGGTGGTCCAAAACCTGTTGATCTTCCAGCTGAAGGAGTTAACCCCGACTGAGTGTTGCAGACTGGCACATTCCAAGGTCCAGGACTACGTGCTGAGGGACACGCTGAAGCTTGGGGCAGCTGCCGCCAACGAGCGGTGGGGAAAGACCACCGTTTAACATCTGCCTGTCTAAAGAAGATCAGGGGGCCCATGCAGTCATTTGGGCTCTGCTGACGCCTCAGCTCAATATATGGGCGTATGAGCGAGCAATGCACAGACCTGTATGTAATAATGAAAATTCTGAGCTGTGTATGTTAATGTGGACATATGTATGGCATTGCCTAATGTACAGTCCATTAAATTATTTTATGAATATTTTACAAATAAAGTATATTTTTGAAATATAAAAAAAAATCAGAAGTCAAGTTTGTGGCACCGTGGTTGGCTCTGCTGCACAGCAAGGAGGAAAAAGACTGGAAGAGCTTCAGTGATAGGGGACTTAATTTGTAAGGGCAACTGACAGGTAGTTCTGTGGCAGCAAATGAGATTCTCAAATGGTGTGTTGACCCCCTGGTGCCAGGGTCAGAGATGTCTCAGAGTGGCGGCATGGCATTCTGAAGGGGGGAGTGTGAACAGCCAGCAGTCATGATACGTCAGTACCAACGACATGGGTAAAAAAAGAAATGAAGTCCTGCAGCAGGAATTTAGAGAATTAGGTAGTAGATCAAAGAGGAAGTCTTCAAAGGTTGTAATCTCTAAATTACTTTCAGTGCCATTTGTGACTGAGTATAGACAGCTTCTGGGGTAGGTAGAACCTGTAAGCTGGACAGGTTGCACCTGAACTGGAATAGGTATAGTATCCTTGATAAGAGGTTTGCTTCTGCTGTTGGGAAGGTACTGAGATGATTTGGCAGAGAGTGTAGAGTAGGTATAAAGTCGGGAGCAAGGTCCAGTCAGACAAATAAAGAATGCTAGGACAGTCCAGTAGGCGGAGAAAACACAAGCAGGATAAGACACATGGGAGTTTATAAAGCTACATCGTATGAAAATGAAGGTAAGAGCCTATGAGGTGCAAGGAAATTTGGCTAATTGGATCCAGAATTGGCTTAATATCAGAAAGCAGAGGGTAATGGTCAAGGGGTATTTTTATGACTCGAAGTCTATATCCAGTAGGATTCTGCAGGAAGCCATGCTGTTTGTGGTATATATGAATGAATAAAACATGAATGTAGGAGTGTTAGTCAATAAATTTGTGGATGATACAAAATGTAGTGGGGTCTTCAAGTCATAATGATTTGAAATGTACAGTGTTATAGGAGGATACAGACAAGCTGGTCACATGGGTTGATCAGTGACAAGTGGATTGTGATCCAAGTAAGTGTGAGGTGATGCACTCAGACAGGGTAAACAAGATCAAGGAATACATAATGAATGGTCGGATCCCATGAATCACGGATGATGAGAGGGACCTTGATAGTCTATTAAGGTAGCAGGACAGGGAGATAAGGAGGTTAAGAATGTCTTTATTAGCCACAGTTGGTTAGGTCACCACGAGAGCTTTGTGTGCAGTTTTGGAATCCACATTATAGGAGGGATGTGATTGCATTGGAGAGGGTGCAGAGGAAGTTCACCAGGATGTATCATGGGCTGGAGAGATTCAGTTGTGAAGAGAGTTTGGAGAGATTGGGCTTTTTTTTTACATTGGAGCAGAAGGAACTGAAAGGGAACTGATTGAGATGTATAAAATTAAGAGCATAGATAGGATAGGCAGTAAAGAATTTTACCCATTGGTAGAAGGATTAATGAGCAGGGGCATAGTTTTATGCTGAAGAGGCTTAGTGGGGATGTGAGAAAAAACATTTTCACCCAGAGAGTAGTGAGAATTTGGAACTCACTGTCTGTAAGGGTGGTTGAGGCCGAAAACTTCAGAACATTTAAAAAGTATGCCAAGGCGTATAAGTTTATGATCAAAGCGTTGGAAAATGGGATTAGAATAATGAGGTGGTTGGGCAGACTTGACAGGCTGAAGGATGGTTTTCTATGCTATAGATCTCTATGACTCGATTACTTGATTCTTTATGCACAATTCAGGGCTGGATTTTTTTTTTCTCTGACATCAGAGAGAGATAGGTATTGCATGAGATAAAAGAGAATGGCACAGCTGTTATTACTGGTGCAATTGTGTATGTGTTCCCAAAGAGGTGAGTAAGCAGTGCAGAGGGATGAAGAGTTTGGGTTAGTGAGACCAAGTGAGAGGAGATGTTGTGGGCAATAGGGAAGTGGTAGAGCATGTGCCTTGGTTACAGGAAATGCAATAGTAGCAGAGAAATAGCAAGTGTGAAGTATTGGTGCGACGATGATGGTCATCCCCTTATAGAGTGGAGAAGACGAAAAACCTTCTTCCTAAATTGTTGTGGGAACACATAATTTTAATAGGAAATATTGGTTCACTACTTTATGTTGGAAATAATTTATTAGAATTAGAATTCTTACAGTGTGGAAACAGGCCTTTCAGCCCAACAAGTCCACACTGATCCTCCGAAACCCACACAGACCCATTCCCCTACCCTATATTTACCCCTGACTAATAACCTACACTATGGGCAATTTAGCATGGCCAATTCACTTGACATGCACATCTTTGGATTGTGGGAGGACAGTCCCCCAAATCTGGAATCGAACCCGGGTCCCTGGCGGTCTGAGGCAGCAGTGCTAACCACTGAGCCACAGTGTAGCCCCAAAATGTATTTTTGTTTGTGAACTCAAAGACCAGTGAAGTGTGTGATACTAGAAAGTTAGTTTAGATTTTAAGTCAGTGGGACTAGATGGAAAATGTTGAATGCATGACTGTAAAACAGCGATTCACCTGCCCAAGAAAATGCATTATTCAAGTTCTTTACAAGTATATACAAGGGGCCAAGTATCCAATGTCCCTTCTTTGGGGTATAAAGCTTCCAGTTCTAAAGCTCTCCAGATGATTTCATGGTGACAGCTCCATGGAAGGACCCATGCAGCTGGAGAAAATGTGGGTTTTAACAATTTAAGTTGGCTACTCACCTCTATTTAGTGAATAGCCAAAGCACATTCTCTACCACTGCATCAGGGAAGCATCCTGACGTGGCTCCTTGCTATTTGCTCAGCTCAGGGCAAGGAAAATACAAGTGTGGAATGTGTGAATTGCGAGATGGAGTACGTCATTCAACTACTTGTGCTTCCTTCGTTATTTGCTTAGATCAAGCCTGATCTTCCTTTAGCCTCCACTTTCTTATCTATCCTCTAAACTATTTGACTCCCTTAAGAAACATTTACGTCAGTCTTAAAAATAAGAACCATGACCTTGCCTCCACTACTTATCTATGGAAGAAAATTTTATAAATTAATAAGCTTAAGAAAGAAAATTTCTCCCCATCTCCATTTTAAAGGCAAAATCTCTAACTTTTTCATTAGGGGAAGCATCCTTTCAGCACCCATCTTGTCAGGTCCCCTCAATATCTTTTATGTTTCAGTTCGATGACTTCTCATTCTGCTAAACCTCAGTGGATACATTTCCAACCTTACCTCATAAAAAAATTGTTTATCTCCGAAATCAGTCAAGTGAATCTTCTCCAAACTAATTCTAATGCAATTATATCCTTTCCTAAATAACGAAGCCAGAATCTTGCACACTGCTCCAGACATGGTGCCACATGCTACTCAAAGTCGGAATAAGGGGATACAGCAGATGAATGGGTGATTGAGGAGCTGGTGCAGGGTAGAAAGATACATATTTTTGAATCATTGGAATCTCATCTGGGGTAGAAGTGAATTGTATAAGAAAGATGGGTCGCCAACATGTTTCAAGTTGTCCATCCATTACTACAAATATCTGTTGTTCAAGAAAATGAGAGTGATTCTAGTAATTACATTTTATTTCCTTTTGATAGCCTAAAGTTTTGAATTCCTACGCTGGTCCAACTTCATCTTCAGATCATCTATTATTTTGCATTTTTTCATAAGCATATCAGTACTTGGAGTTTCTTATAGAATCAGAAAGCCATCAACCAGAGACAGTATGGTATTTCAAATTCATCCATCACACACATCATAACTACCTCAGGACAGAAGTCATTTCTGTGCAGCTTCTCGTATCCATAATTTCAGAAAGATCCTACAATTTGGCTTTAATCAGCAGTGTTCATACTGTTTTCATTTTGATTAAATTAAAGTAAGAAGTTAGCAATTTTTTTTAAATGTTTGCTTTACAAACAAGACGCTTTCACTTTTTTAAAGAAAAGTTAATCTAATTTGTTAGACTTTGCACTGTAAGATGGGAAACTTTAAAATGTGAGTATATATTTTTTGTTATTAAATTATAGTTAAGTATTAACTGTATGCAAAGAACAACTGTTTAGAATTCAGTTTTAGCTGGTCACCATTGTGAGCAAACATTAATGCCAATTCCAGCTCAATGATTTGGCATATACCTGGTTCATATCTGATAGTAAATAATAGGGTTAATCTCTTTGATGATTGTTTCTAGTTTGAGTGAAAAGAAACTCACCTTGTTTAATGGCATGAATTTGATAGTGACAACAGTGCCAAAAGAGCTAGTATTTGTTAACATCATGCATTTTTGGAGTTCATAAAGTTAAATGCAGAGTTGCTGTCAGTGATGAGGGTACACTGACACTGCACACTACAAAAGATTAGGAATCACTGAGCAGATGACAATTTCCTCTTTTATGTTATACTATTTTTAGTCCTGAAAAATTTATATAGTATTAATAATATGTAACTAGGAATTTAATAATCCACTACTAAAAATCTCTCTGTGGCTGGGAAATTAATGTCATGTTTTTAAGTTTCACCTCTGATGAAAATTCCAATTTGTTTTGATAACTTTATAAAAACATTTGTTTCTGGTACTTAGGAATAGAAGTGGATCATTTCGCTTCTAGAACTTGTTCTGCTATTCAATGAAATCATGGCTTCTAATGTGCGTAGCTAAGTCATTTATTTTGGTCTTTGTAAATGACAATCAATACTTTTTGTTTTCTGATTTGCTGTCTATGAGAATACAGGGTAACTGGCAATTTACCCAGCTTGGTGGCATAATTTTTGCTGTACAGCTGGGGATAAACCTTGACTTGGATTCAAACTAATGCCAGTAAATCCCGATACTCCACAACCACTTGATGAAGGAGCAAATCTGTTGGACGATAACCAAGCTAGTGCTTCCAAATAAACCAGTTGGACTATAACCTGGTGTTGTGTGATTTTTAACTTTGTACATGCCACAAAGAATGCACATGTCGCTTTGCTGCAAAATCCACAATACAACCTATGACTCTTATGACTATTGGCAGACTTCTAGCATTAAAATTTGTCTTTATTTTGTTCTTTTTGTTATATTACAAACTTGTGCAGCTGTATCTGTGTAACATTTTCAAGATGTACTGCTTTAGCAAACTGTTGAATTTCATTTCATTCTCTTTATGTATGTCCATAAAATGTGATCATTTAAGAGATATGAAAACCCTGCAGATTTGACAGCTAAGATCTGAAACTGAAAAATCATCAAGATACACAAAACGGTATTGTTTTCGTACTATTATGGTTCATTAAGACTACATGCAAATGTGTACGCATAAATATTTTAGGTTTACCACTTTGTATTGCAGAAGGATATCAGATTTGTAAATGAAACATTAACTTTTCAGAAAAGGAAAGGGTGTATATTAGTAGGATTCTTAAGTTGCGTATTTTAATAGCCCTGCTTGCCTCTCCCTGTTTCTATTTATTCCAAGAGGAAATGGCCTCAGACAGGAAGCCATTAAGTGGACTAATGAGGCAGCAAGCCAACTCAAGGCACTGTGTGAAGGGAAGTACTTCCTTGTTTTACCCTAAGGCTTTGAATTGTCTTACAAACTTATGAATAAATGTAACAATATTTGGTGGGTCCAACCTCTGATTTGATTATCTTGGAAGAAACATTCCCACAATGGTCCTGTTTAGTACCAGTATCAAAGTATAACAGGGTGTTACAGAATGAAACTGCTGTTTTAGTTCAGAAGATCTTCTGCCTGGGCAGCCTACAGCCCAGAAGACTCAACATTTGAGTTCTCAATTTCAAATAACTTCCGTTCCCTTCTCCCGATTCCCTTATCAGCACTTCCCATTCCATTCCACCCCTCCTAGCCACCTACCGATTCCTCCAGTTAGCCAACCAGGTTGTCTCCTCTGCATGTCTTCACCTATCCCCATTTCATCACCCTGCCCCCTCTGCGCTCTTTATCTGCAGCTCCCCCTTTGCCTACCCCCATTCCTAAACATTGACTTCTCCACCTCTTGATGCTGCCTGACTTGCTGTGTTGTTCCAAATTCCTGCCTCTCTGCTTTGGATTCCAGCATCTGCAGTTTTTTTGTCTCTATTCTGATTCTGAGCAAAGGAATTACTGATGCTATTTGAAGATGATAATGATCAGGGAACTTTATTGTTGTCCAATCTAATGTTCTTCCTTAGCCATATGATGCTGTTCGTTGAATGAAAACAAGGTCTTTTTTTTTGAGGATTGATATTGCGTGCATTTTCAGACTCTAATCCTGTGTTGCATTGGCACCTTATACTCAATGAAGCTTTTGATGAGTAGGCTGATCATTGGTAGGGTGTGTGCATATTGTCCAATTAAGGATGACAGGTGAGTTATCGAGGCTGTAGGATTAATAAGAGGCCCTTCTTCATTGAGAGATTGGCATGCTCACTGTCAGAGATAGGGGTTGCCAATGTAGACAACAGGAAGAAAAGTTGCCTCAAGGTGAATGTGCTTGCTGAAAACATTTTGAAGAGCAAAAAGAGACCACGACTATGAGGCCATCATTGTAAAGAGGTTTCCCTCCACATGGCGGCCTCTGCCATAGCTGTGACAATCTCTCAATTGTGTATTGTGGTCAATGAATGGTGAGATTCCCCAACCTCATCTCAGTGATCAGGATGCTGTCATCAAGATTCAGCCTCAGCAGTAAAATTCCAGTGGCATTTTCTGAGTCTCTGTGATAGGCCCTTTTAAGTCACTTTATGTCTTGAAAGAGACCTCATTCTCTATCGAAGTTCTATCCTGAAGTATGCAATTTCCTGGGTCCACCACTCTATCAGCTTAAAGAAAGTGCTACAAGATAATGAATTTCAAATGCTTGCATTCACCAGTGTAACTGTCTGTGCTGTCTGAAAATTCTCAAGTCTGCATTACAGATTTCCAATAAGATTGACCATTTATTATCCATTCTAGGGCTTGGTTGTTTTTACATTCATCGGACCTCCATTGTATCTTGAAAACACTTGCAGAATAAAACTTAGTATCCATTGTTAGAACAGTCAAAGTAACCTGTATTAAAATTAGGTAAAATATGACTTTTGTTTTAAACTTTGGGGCTCTGTAAATGTATAAGGAGATGTTTTATTGCAAAGATTGTGTCATATTTTTGACAAATGGAACTTTCATTTTGAAAATTGGCATCATTTAATTTTTATATTTTGCATCATTTTCTAAATAGCTACCAGCTACAATATATTTTAATTTATTTCCTGGAAAAAGCCAGCAAAATATGAGCAAAAGAAATTTCTAATGTATATCGTGAAAAACAACTATACCATTGTAAAGGGAAATTTGAGAAGGCGTATTTAAGTAGAATTGTTTACTAATACCAAGTAATTTTGTTTGCATATTCATATTTAAAAAGTATACGTAACTAAAGGTTCATTCTTCAGTGTTATATTTATTTTAGCCCTTTCTATTGAACATAACTGGTTAACAGATGAGTAGTGTAGGTAACTCAGTGTTAAATGCAAAGGTTTAGTTATTTATGTAATTATGGTATAATGTAATTATGTAATTATGGCTTTGCTTGTGTACCAGTTATGAGTTTGGAAATTGCTCCCTTATTTTCCTATTAATAAATCTAAACAAGAATTTTTGCACTCTGAGATCTTTAGAAAGCTGTTTTTCAAATTTTCTTTTAGATGAACCACTTACTTGCTTCACTTGTCAGCAGAGCACCTTGCAACAGCATAACTTTTGGGTCCCTGTGAGCAATGTCATGGTGTGCAGAAATTATAGTACATTGGCAATTATAGAGCTGAAGTATTCTGTTCATGTAGAACTTCAAGTTTTATCTGTGAATTTAAATTCATCTCTCTGTTTTAATGAATAAACATTACTTAAGTAGGACTTGAACAGATTTTAGAACTGTCTTTGCCCCATTCAATATTCCCTTTTACTAAAAGATTTGACCATCAAAATCCATGCATGTGTTTCTTTCCAGGTGAAATTCGACTACTGACAGTGCAATTGAAATAACGTCCAGTGGTAACAACCTATAGCAAAAATAAACAGTATCTGATAGACTACCTAGTAGATCTATCAAAATCTGCAAAATGGCAGATTAGTATTTCAGGACTGGAAGATAAATTACCTCTTTAATATAGTTAAGTTATGTCAGACGAGGAAAAGAGATAACACATTTTGAAAAGTTAGGAAAGAGCAAAGAGTGATGAATGTTATTTTAGTGAGGGTGGATCAATTAAAAGGCATTGAAAGAACAGAAGGCATGGCAGCTTCTGAAAGAAAAAAATAAATAAAAGAGAGAGTTATGAAAATACAAACAGGATTTTTGGAAAGCTGGAAAGAAGTTGCTTCGGTGAGGGACTTACCCTTAGCTGTAACAAAGCGCTATACCTAAAAGAGTAACCTAGCCATTTTTGTCTACAAATACAGTAGAAATAGTGTACTCTGATATCCTTCAACTGACTTCTAAAGATGATCTGACTATGAAACTATTGCTATAAAGCCAAACATTTTGTTATGGTATTGTTACTGAAACGCTTTCCTTCAATCTAACAAATCTGGTTCATTCCTGGCTTCATGGCAATTAATGAAGAATGGCAAATGGTAAGTCTTGAGGCGACGAATTGTGGTGTATTGCGATTCTGCTGATGCTGCTCGCCCACAGTACTATAGAGTCATGGCGATTTCCAGCACAGAAGAGGCCCTGTGGCCTATCATGTTCATGCTGGTACAAGGCCAAAACAGTGAATGTTTTCAAGAAGGAATTAGGTATGTTTTGTTAGGGCTAAAGAGATCAAAGGCATAAAAAGAAGTGGGAACTGAATGCTGAATTGAATTATCAGTGATAGCCATGCTGAATGGTGCCGCATGCTTGAAAAACCAAATGGTGTACTCCTGTTCCTATTTTCTATGTTCCTATGTCTAAAATGGCAGTTTTAAAATAAGCAAAAACTAAGGAGTCTAAATGTATTATTGAAATGGGCATGTAGTTATTGAAAATGGATAATCTCTACATCCACAATAAATGAATATATCAATATAAATTAAAAGCATTTCCAGGATTAGCAGATTGTACAGAAGGAATGCACTTTACAGAAAAGTGGCTTTGGCTGATATAATAAAAGTGCATACTGCTTTCAGACAACTACATTAGTATAAATCAGTCATCTGGAACATGGCTAGCAGTGATTTGTATTACAGAAAATAAACATTAATTAACATTTTGTATGAAAATTGATCTATAAAGGAAATAATTGTTTCACTCAGTAAATGATAAAAAGAGCAATCATATTCCTTATTTGAATACTGATATTTAACACAATTGCATTTTTAAAAGAATCTCTGAGCAGGAATTTAAAATGACCTGATCCTGGGATTTTATGTTTTATAAAAATAGATACACCTTTTATGAAAAATAGCAACTGGGGCTTTGTAGCATAATTTATGTCAGAGTTTTCAGATTTAGGCTTTATAATCGTAAAGGTTATAGGAGCGAAGGAGGCCACTCAGCAAATTGTGTGAACTGGTTCACTGAAGGAGCACCTTCACCTAATCAGGAAGTAGTGGCTCTAAATATTAACTCTGGACTTTACAAACTCAGGTCAAATATGAAAAGAGAAATCTCCATCTAATTACTACCTGCTTTTGCCACAGAACAAAATGAATCAGTACTCCTTGTTGCTGATACTACTTGAAAACAGTGAAGAGTAGAGAGGGCACAGGATAAATTGAGCAGCCACTTCTTCCCAGTCACTAAGAAAGTCTTGGTGAGTGAAGGAGCACATGTCAGCTAGACTGGCTTGACATAAGTGATGAGGAAATCAATGAAGGGAAAAAACATACTTGGCCTTATTATCTGTAATTTACATGTTACAAATGCATCTGTCCATGAGACCACTGAGCAAGTTTATACAGAGGAACCTCGATTATTTGAAGAACCCACACAGGCAGTATTTCGTTGAGTTAATTGAATTCCGGACAATCGAATACCGGATGACATAGTTTAGTCAAGTATCGGCAACTTGCAATCTTGCCGGATAATCTGACATTTGGATAATCGAATGCCTGTTAATCGATGTTCCTCTGTACTTGTGAAACATTTGCACCTCATGAATATTCATTCATTAGAAAGTACACAAAGCTCAATCTACTTTCAAGAGTAAGTCAATGGTATATGTGGAAGCTCGTACCTTGCACCAAGCGAAGTTATTGAATCTTTGGATCTGAGTTGACGTTCTGTCTATTTCTAACTCAGTAACACAGGGCTCATTAGCAGGGGACACAGCCAAAAAGATGAGGCAGAGGTGGAGAGTGTGGCTCAGCCGTTTGTCTGGTAAGAGGGATGGTGAAGCTTGAGGTACTGAAGCAGCAGCACAGCAAGGCATTGGCAGGACAGGAAGAATATGTCCAGGCTCCATACTATAAAGTTCGGTCTGTTGCAGTGCTCCTATTGTGTATATTCAGAGGAGGCAGCTGCATCCACACATAGCAGGTTAATAGTCAAGCAGGGAAGGTTGTGTTTGAAGCAGAGCAGATCCAGCTGCTGCATCAAATATTAATATCCATTGATATGGGTGCTAAGAAACTGCTGTCTTGCTGGAGAATAAGTACTATGAAGCGTATTGCAGAAGATCAGGTTAAAGTGTGACAAGGCCACTTTGCAGTTAGAGGAGGGTTGGATGTGGCTCAAGTGTGATGTTTTCTCATTGGTCAACTCCAGCTGCTCTAGGAATAAAATTCATGTCAACATAAAAATGTTCAAATCGTTGGTTTATTCACACAGTTCAATTTGTGGATCTATAATGGGCCTTCTATATCCAGTCATTTTTGCAACGATTTGACAGAGGTCAAATCCTTGGTCACATGATAAAGCATGACAGATGAGACCACCAGCTGGCACCTGCAGATGCAGAGGGAAATGGGTTTAACCCTAAAAACTGCACACACATGACTATTATGGTTCACCGGGAACAGCTAAATTGGTCATTTGGAAAGGGCTGTTCAAGTTATCTGTGTTCACTAGAAATCAATTATGTAGGGGTGTGCTTGTTTCCCAGGAAACTCCCATGATACACTTACAGCTAGTTGAAGTAATTGCAGAGTTGAATCTGGGGTGACAAGGATTAGGCCCTCGGAACACACGACTCATGCCACAAGCATGTCATCCCTAAAACACTGCAGAGCAGCATTGCAACACTTCACTGCTCAACAAGGAAACCATAGACAGACCACAGAATTGCTCAAAATACACTCTTGATACCTTGACAGGTCCAGCAAAGTTTACAATATGTCCCACAAACTGTCCAGAATTGTCATTATCTCCAGTGCCTGACACAGTGTGCCATGTTCTCCCCGTGTCTGCGTGGGTTTCCTCCGGGTGCTCCGGTTTCCTCCCACAGTCCAAAGATGTGCGGGTCAGGTGAATTGGCCATGCTAAATTGCCCGTAGTGTTAGGTAAGGGGTAATGTAGGGGTATGGGTGGGTTTCGCTTCGGCGGGTCGGTGTGGACTTGTTGGGCCGAAGGGCCTGTTTCCACACTGTAAGTCTAATCTAAAAAAAAAAGAAAAGGGGAGAATATTTACCAGTCAAGGGCCTGATGCATTTGCCTGACCATCATTTCCATCCCTGCAAATCTTTGCCTACTTCATTTTTGTGCCCATCTCAGCCTCCATTGGGGCTACCTCGTCATATTCTCCCAGTGCTTCCCAATGTTTTTTTTCTGTGTGCCCATATTTTCATGCCTCAAGCTTTGTGTGGCTCTGGCTGAAAATTTGGTGGGGAATAGAGAGTTGTTACTTTATGGGGTATGTCTCCCTCCCTTCGCCACCCCCTCATCCCTCCCTTCTTGCATAATATCCCCCATCCCTCCCTCATCTTCACCATGAGGAGTTCATGAGAAGACCAGGCAGAATGAGCACCTCCCTTTACACATGTTTTCAGAAAGTAGGATTTGGACCTTTGTGGGCAATTAATTATGTCACACCCACCAGTGGAAAGAAGTGAGTAACTTAAAAGTGCAGTGCAGTTTCCAGAGATCAGCCTGAACTCCATTGTAGTCATTTTCTGCTTCAGAGCTCACAATCCCAAAGTCTCATATTGTAACTCCACTAGTCGCAACCTCCAGTTTGGGGGGGGTGGGGGGGGGTCAAGAGGCTAAAGAGATAGGGCATTTGTCAAGTGAGATGAACAGAGATGACTGCCCTGAAGATACCGGCTTTGCACTAACACTCAAGTTCATGAATTAGTCATGAACAGTACATTACCTCTGGTGTTTGTCAGTGACCTTTGCTAATCTATTTGGCAAAGTCATCTGTGGTGAGGTATATAGTGCATGTACTGCCTCACTGCATTGCCTTGAGAATACAAATCATGCCACAGATATTGCTAATGAATAGGAGCTACCCTTTAACACACTGCCATATTCTTGCCTCTACAGGTGAGAAATCTTTCACTTCCCTCATTCAATGACTGTCAAACATAAAGCAGGGCATCCCAACAAATACACATAATGCACAAAATAGTCAAGTGAACAAAACATTTTGTGATATTTATATGCACATGTCTCACATGTCTCTTCACTGCCATGTCAACGTTTTGTCCTCAATACTTTCCTATTTTTCCTTTCAGCGACAAGGCCTTTTCGTAGCCCTGAAATCAACAACTAATGAACGGGCAGGTTGCCGAGAGTGATCCCAGAATACATGATTGCATGTAGGAAATATGCCCGCCGCACATACTTAAAATTTGTATTATGGTTACATGCTTTACGACTCTTGACAGGTAACTGTAAGTCCTGTTTCAATCACCAAAACTACAAATACCCCAATCCTTCAGTGTGAAATAATATTTCTCTTTTACTCATAAATTTTATAAAACATCGTTTAGATTACTTATAGTGTGGAAACAGGCCCTTCAGCCCAACAAGTCCACACCGACCCTCCGAAGAATAATCCACTCAGACCCATTCCCCTACATTTACCCCCTCATCTAACGCTATGGGCAATTTAGCATGGCCAATTCACCAAAGCTGCACATTTTTGGACTGTGGGAGGAAACCAGAACACCCGGAGGAAATCCAAACAGATATGGGGAGAATGTGCAAACTCCACACACACAGTGGCCTGAGGCAGGAATTGAACCCAGGTCTCTGGCACTGTGAGGCAGCAGTGCTAACCACTGTGCCATAGTGCCACCATAATTATGCTGCTTGCATAAGGTTAGTTAACAATAAGACGTATTACAAAAATTTAGTCTTATCTCCAGTTCTAAGAAGTGACAGTGCATTTTAAAATCAACGTCCACATCCATTCATGCTAACATATTACTCTTCATGAAAATCAAACCTGCAAATTTCTGAGGCATTCGATGGTATCCACAGAACCTCTAGTCATATCCTCTCTGGAGTGCCTCAGAAATCTGCTGGTAGATTTTCTGAAGGATATGAATTAATTCTATCTCTAAAGTTTTGATATTCCATTACTGAGTTACATAATTGCTCTTATTTATTGGCAATATTGCTGTTGTCCTCTATGAACTATGATATAAAATATTGGAAATGTTCACTTGTACCAAACAAGAAAAAAAGTATTTTCATAGTTAACTTGGGTCATTAATGATTAGAATTTAATACTTTTGTAAAGAGACAGCAATGCCTCTGATTTGTAAAAGTCTCTCACGTCTGTGCCATTGGGCCATTTCTCTCAGAATCATGCAGCACAAAAGTAAACCTTTCTGGTGTGATCTTTGAAAGAGCTTTTTAACTAGTTTTATTCCTCTATTTCATCATAGTAAATGTTACCTTTTATTTTCTGTGTTTTTTTTGCAACATATAGAAAGTAAAGAGAAAAAAGCTGAATATAAAAATGTAAATAAAAAAGCTGAATTGCTATAATCACATTTAATTTTAGCACAACAATAAGGGAATGTTTTATTTGTACTGCAGTTTGATTTTTCATAGATGTTAAGAAGAAATTCAAATTAATTTATCTGTGACAGAACAGACTCATCACCATTACCACCATTGTCAACTTGTAAAGCAGCTTTAACAGAGGACACCATTCCAAAGGGCACAAATTAGAAGAAGACAAGAGTTCATGGAGTGTTTCTGGCAATGCCATACAGCTGCCATTGAATTGAATCTTTACCTTGTACACAAAACTTAACAAATTTGTGTGGTTCATTAAGTAATTTAGTAATAGTTTATTTGAAGATTTTAATTCTTGCAGCCAATTTTTGTTGGTGGAGGTTATAGACCTAAGGAGATAAAAAGACATGGAAGGATTTGAATTTGATGAGAAAGTTAAAATGAGATTTTAGTGGCCCAGAAACCATTGTTGGTCAGCCAGCATAGACTGAGAGGATTTCAATTGTGCATAGTACACTTGCCTAAATAATTGCTGCTGAACATCAGAAATAATTGCTTTTGTGAAGCCATTTGAGACCTCTAATTGTGTTAAATTGCTTTGTAAATGCTGTTATTATGCTTCATTTTGAAGAAACTTCTTTTATTGAAACACTTTTGATTAATTCTTGGCTTGACATTGAAACCTTTCAACTTGAAATGTTGAGTAATGCCATTTCTGAATTTCTGAAGACTTGTCAATTGTTCGCAAGAGTTATTAAATGTGGCAAATGTGTTAAGATTGTGGATTTTAGTCAGCTGTGTACTATTAAGGCTCAGCAATCTACTGGTGATCCCAAATTCATACTGCAACTTTACATCCTTTTTGTTTATTGCTCTTTTATAATCTGCCAAAATGAACAAGAAACTCTCATTGTCTACAATTATTTCTGCCTTTATTCTTCCACAAATATATCAGATTATTAAAAACCTGCAATAACAGTGATTAGTAAAAACTAGCAGTGCCTTACAGCTGCCATTGAATTGGATCTTTACCTTGTACGCGAAACTTAACAAATTCACGTGTTTCATCAAGAAATTTAGTAATAGCTTATTTGAAGATTTTAATTTTTGCAGCCAAGTTTTGCTTAACAAGGTATGTATACACTGATTGTTGTAGCTTTGTTTCCCGAACATCGCAATTTGAAGTTAACCATGGAACATTATGGAAACGAACTAACATTAAGCTTAATCAATGTTAAAGTCAGAGTTGAGTTCCTGGAAAAAAGTGTACAAGTTTAAATACTGGAGTATATGTGTATGGTATTATGCATTCTTAACTGAAATAACTTGCAAAATAAAGTGTATCATTGAAAATATGAAAGAGAGTCAATATAGTATATATTGTTATAGTTTAAGAAAAAGACTTTGAATTGTCTGCATGCCACATCGAAGTGCTGCAAAGTGTATGCATGTGACAAGATAAAGTCAATGTCCATCAAATTTGATGGAAGCATCTGCTCCCACTTGGGGCCTACTCAGACAAGTAGTTTCTTATTTGAGACCTGATGCCACTACTATGTGATTATGAAGATTCGTCACCTACACTGCCATCTCTATTGCTCTCCCACAGGTGGCCATCTCTCATGGATTGATGAGTTGAAATGACTGTTTCCCTGTACTACAGCACCACCTTGAGAGTATGAGTGGCGCATGTACAATGTGTATGCTCCATTGAAAAGTCACTATTCCACCTGCACAAGTGGTTCCTTTAATGAGAATCTGGCACATTGTGTTTCATCACCAATGCTCGTTAAAAGGTGGATATGACTGACTGTTGAAAGGCTGAAGCAGCACGCAGGATTGGTTGCCACTTTAAAAACTGATGTCAAATAAATGTGGGGTAGTCGGCACATGCACTGGCACAAATGTAACTGTGCATGGAGCATGTTGACAACACAGCACTTTTTATTTATTTATTCCCTAACTTGGTTGTATTTATTGCCTCCCTCAGTTGCCCGTGAGAAGGCAGTGGTGAGTTGTCTTCTTTAACTGCTGCAGTCCACCCTCTGTGGGTTGACTAACAAGGACATTCAGGGTAGAATGCCAAGATTTTTACTCAGTGACAGTGACAGAATGGCGATATATTTGCAAGTCAGGACAGTGAATGGTTTGGAGGGGAGCTTGCAGGCAGTGGTGTTCCTATGTATCTACTACGCTCATTCTTTGTCTCAGGATCTTTGGTGAATTTCCTCATGTAGATAGTACATACTGCTGCTTCTGAGCATCAGTGGTGGTCGGAGTGGATGTTTGTAGATGTGGTGTCAATCAACTGGTCTACGTAGTCCTGGGTCCTATCAATCTTCTTGCGTGTTTTTGGAGCCACACGCATCCACTCATCTTGAATTGCACCTTGTAAATGATGAAGAGGTTTTGGGGAGTCAGGAGGTGAGTTACTCGCTGCAGTATTCATAGCCTCTGACCAGCTTTTGTAGCCACGGTGTTTACTGGCAGGCCCAGTTGAGTTTCTAGTCAATAGTAACCGCAAGGATGTTAATAATGGGGATTCAGTGATGGTAGTGCCATTGAATGTCCAGGGGTGGTGGTTACATTGTTTCTTATTGGTGATGGTCATTGCCTTGCATTTGTGTGATGTGAATGTGACTTGCTGCTTGTCAGCTCAAGCCTGGATATTGTCCAGATCTTGTTGCATGTGCTGAGTATTGTGCCATCACCAGCGAACACCCACTTCTGAGCTTATGATGGCGGGAAGGTTTTGATGAAGTAGCTGAAGATGGTTGCGCCTAGGACACTACTCTGAGAAACTCCTGGAGAGATGTCCTGGAGTGGACATGACTGACGTCCAACAACCACAACCATCTTCCTATGTGCCAGTGTGACTCCAGTCAGTGGAGAGTATACCCCGATATGATTCCAGTTTTGCCAGAGGTCCTTGATTCCACATGTGGTCAAATGCAGCCTTGATGTCAGTTTCAGGGTTGTCAGCCTCATTTCACATCTGGAATTCAGCTCTTTTGTCCTTGTTTGAATCAAGGCTGAGGTCAGAAACTGGCAGAACTCCAGGCTGAACCCAGATTGGGCATCACTGAACAGATTATTGCCAGCAGGTGCTGCTTCCTAGCCCTGTTGATGACACCTTCCATCATTTTACTGATGCATGTGCAGTTTCATCCTGAAGCTGATCCTGACCAGCTGATGTCATCACTCTTGATTGAGGAGCCACTGGTGATCATTCTGGGATTCAGATAAATCACTGTTTAAAATGAAATGCTCATCGGTATCTTGAGATTGACCAGCCTTTATCTAGTGGAGAGTGTTAGCCTTTGCAGGGATCTGCAACCATTCTGTCCGAGTTTAGAAACAAAGCCAATAGAAGGGGTAACTTCAATGACAAATTGACAGACATAGGATAAGGGCAGAAGGATGCAAGGTGAAGGGTTGGGGATATGATAGGAAACCTAACCAGGATGGGGGATGGTAGGGGGGGGAGTCTAGAGGGGCTGGACAGCTCTACTCCCACTCATAATTCAGTGAGGTGTCATTGAATAAAGTTAAATGTGGTCAAGCAAACCTCCTGCTGATTGTATTACACTCCTTCGGCTGATGAATTAGTAGTCATCAATGTTGATCATCACTTGGAAGAAGCACTTGAGGATGGCAAAGCACAGAATGCAGTCTGGGTGGAGGACTGCAATGTTTGTCACCAAGAAGCATGTTCAATCCAGCTGATCAATGGTAAAATTCTCTTACGGGAACTGACAATTTTTCCCATTTCTCACTGGGAAGACAGGCAAACAAATGGTATTCATGAGTCCATTAGTTCCTTTGCTAAGGCACAGACTCTTATTCTGCCACTCCAACCTATGCTATACCATTCCTCTCCCACATTTGCTGCTCACTAGCGAGCCTCTCAACAGCAAATACAGAATAGATGGCCTCTGATTTGAGGAATAGCTCAAAATCTTGTGGGATCACTGACTCATTTTTTATAAGGCCTCACAAGTCCACACAGAACCTTGAGTGCACAGTATTGTGGCCAGTAGGCCACTTACTGGACAAGCCTGATCTACAAGAGACAAGTCAGCAACTTTTTAAAGATCCATGATTGAGGCAATAGATGCTTGGGAATGTAGTGATTCTAATGAGGACAGCCAGCTGGATCTCATTGAATATGAGTTCCTTGATTGGAACTGATAATTTGGTCCAATTAGGAAGCTTGGTTGACATATAAAAAGGCTGAACATGTGAGCTACTAACACTCTGATGCCTTACTCTGTGTGAGGCAGTACTATTAGTCAAGAATTGTTCCTCTGTAAATAAAGGGTGACTTGGTGACAAGTCTGTGGAATTATTTCAGGGAACACAATCACCTCCAAGTATACTATACTATCCTAATTGGAATTTTGTCACTGTTCATTCATTGTCAGTAGATAAAAATCCTGCAACTCCTTACCCAAAACAGCATTTTGAAAACTCTCCACAGCACTGACTGCAATAATTTGAGAAAACTGGTTAGGTATCTTTTTCAAGAGCAATAACAATTAATTGAATATTAAATCCCTTGTTTGCAGAAATGCCCATATTCTGGGAATGTATATTTGTCTGAGGAATATATTTTGCATTCAGCGAAGAAAAATTCGGAATTTGTGATGACAACTAAAATCAAAAATCTTTGCATGAAGTTTTATAACTTACCTTTGTGGAATCAATTTTTTTACACGATTCGTTCAATATTTTCCATATTTATATGAGACCTTTTACATTTGATCATATGTTCATTGTTAGGTAAAAAAACTTTGACAGAAAGAAAATGATCCACAAGGGCAGGTGACTAAGCAAATATGTGTTCAGAATCTACTCAGTTTCCAAAAGGGAATGTGACAACATAAAAAGAGAAATTATTTAATGTAGTACAGCATAAGGAGACATGCATTGATTCCCTGTGGGCTAATGGCACTTGGGGCTGTCCCCTACCCACTTGTAGCATTGGAGGAGCCTTCTATGCAAATAGTCACCAATGGCACTGTCTGCTCCAGTGAACCAACATATATATAATATCGTCTGAAGTGCTGCTATGGAACTTTTTTTTTTGCTTGTCATTATTGGTAAGGATCTATATTCTATTAGTCCTCTAAACCTCGGCTTGGACTTTACAATCTTATCAAACTATCAAATTTATTACAAACCATATTTCCTCATTACTTTTGTTCCTCTTCTATTTTTGTTTTTGTTTTCCCAGTTGAGCCATTCAGTTGGTTTTCTTAAGGCAGAGTTTACTATCTTAGTGTTTCTCCATTAATAAACTATGATCTCTTGAAGCTAATCCTTTTTAACCATGCCAGTATATATTTTTCCAGCATTTTATTTTGTCAAATGTGGTAAGGGATTTATTGGAACAATCTGCTATGAATATACAGTTGCCATTTGGATATATTTCAGATGCAATGTCTGCTACAGTAATGTACAAGATTTCCTTCTGCATCTTAAATGCAATTCGCTGTTCTCAAGACTACAAATTTGTCAGATAAGTTAAAGGGTAATTTACAAAGTGGCTGCTTTCTCAGCAATAATTTCTCGTGAAATATTTAAAGTTCATGCTAGCTTTTTCCATAATTCTGATATTTAGATTTTTGTCTTTGAAGTGTCAATTGTGACCTAGTTGGTAGCACAGTCATTCTGAGTCATAAAATTCAAGTCCTACCCTAGGCCTTGAGCACAAAACATAAGTTTAACACTTGAGTGCAGTACTGAGAGAATTCTTGCACAATTATCTTTAGAATAAGACATTAAATGAAACCCCATTTACCTGCTCAGATTCATGTGAAGAAAAACACATATTTCTATAGTAGAGAAGGGGTATTATCCCTTGAATCCTGGCCAATATTTATCTGTCAATCGATATCACAAAATAGGTCAATTTCTGGTCAATATCATACTGTTGGTAGAAAATGTGGCTGCAATGTCACTTAGGACTGTGGCAACATGTCAAAAATGATCCATTGATCATAAATTGCTTGAAGGTAACCTGAGATCATGAAAGGCAAGTTGTTTTTCAAATACATGCTGACTCATTTTGGGCAGCCCAAATTTGTCCTGTTTTTGTCATCTTGTAAGAAATGCCTGTTAACTATTTGCAACCACAAAACCTTGGTTTATATTAATGGGAGATCATGGGTTGTAATCAAAACAATGTGGCATAAATCTGAGCAGTAGATTTGGGGAAAGTGTTTAGCTGAAATCTATATTTATCTTGTCTTTTTTAAAATTCTTATAATACTTGTACATCTTGAAACATAACTAATGTCCAATTTTGAAATTATTGAATAAATTTCAAGCCATGAACTCTTTTCGGGAAAATAGAGTAAGTACATATGTAGGTACAGCTTCAGTAATAACATAATTGGTTGACCCTTTTCATACCTGTCAACATGATTTGAGTAGAACCTTTATGTTGTAAGAATGGTCTCAGAGGAATTGAACTTGAAACAGAGACCTACAGAACTTACCTGCAATAATCAAAATTATTTACACATTAATTCCAAATTGAGGCCAGACTCATGAATTCCACAAAGCTTAAAGGAAACAAATCTTAGTTTTCACTGAAAGCCCAATTCAGGATTATGAGATGTGAATCTTTGCTTCTTCACATCTCTAAGGTTAGCTTATCTGAAATTAATGTGTTGATTAAGTGCTGACTGTCAAAGTCAATTCATCAATATAAAGCTACAATAAAGCACGTGAAAGATTTTCCACAGGATATTTGCTTGGACACCACAAAGTTAGTTTAATGTTCCCGATTTAAAAAATGCTAAAGGTTTGGTGCATGATGGAAGCATTTTAAGTCTATATTTTGTGGGTTATGTTAATGATTAATTCTGGTGTTTTGAGAGGTGATACCAGGCAAAGTACAAGAAATAAAATCTGAGGGGATGTAACATGGTATTCCTGGTTTTTTTTTGCTAAGATAAATCTTTGCAAATTACTGGGAAAAAAAACCCAACATAATCTGAACACAATATTGAAATAGAGATCAGCTGTTACTAAAACATCAGATTTAAATGTGTTTCAAATTAATAGACCATAGTTATTTATAATTTTTGTCCCTACTCTCATGTCTATTACAATACTGTCCATATAGAGGAAGTGCATCCGCTTCTCCTAGACTACACTTCTTGTTTCTAACCAGCGATGTGCCAAACAGCGTAAGAATTGGTTGAATGAATGTTTTGATTTGACTTTATTTACTTGGTTTATAGTTGAGGCAGGAAGTGATGCACCAATTGTGGCAAGGCCCCTTCATAATTCATTGCATTCCTCTACATATCTGTTGACCTGCAGTAGGTGGCCAACTATGAGTACTGAGCAGCAGCAGCCTGACAGCAGCAAGTCAAAACATCTTTTTTAGGGACTGGTTCCTTATCCAATTTCAATTCATCAAATTGTGCACAGCACTTAGAAATACAAACTTGTTCAAAGTACCTATACTGAGAATGTTACACTTACTATCTGGGTGATAATGATGTACATTCAAGTTAAAAGACACTTGTGCGAAAGATGGGTTTGAAGCCATCATTTTGTTGATTACTACGCCTATTATATTCTACTTTGAGGTAACTTTGGCTTGATCGGACTTCAAAGAGCAATTCTTGTTTTGATCTTTTATGAATTTATTTTTGTTAATAGGATTTGTGTATCACTTTGCCAACATTTACCTCCGAGAGGGTTGTTAAGAGTCGCATATAGGTCAGACAAGATAAGGACATAAGGTAATATTTCCTTCTCTAACGACCAGATGGGTTTTTAAGCAATAATTGGCGGTGTTTCTATGTTGCCATTAGGCTAGCCTTTTATTACAAATCCACCATCTGCCACAGTGGGATTTGATCCCATGTCCACAGAACATTGGTCTGGCATTCTGGATTACTAGCTCAGTGACAATACCACGACAATATGACGCCTCCCACTTCAAGATATATTTTATAAATTTAAGCACACCTTGAAGACTATCATTTATGTATTCCTTGAACCATTTTTAAACAAAAAAATCATTATCCAAATTATGCTTATAATCTGGAAAGTTAATCAAACTTATGTATTGTGCACAAATGTTTATTTGGTGAATTTTGCTATTTTAAGAATAACTTCTGCACTTTATTGTTGTATATTGTATGCAATTTCAATTTGCATTGTATTTTGAATCAATTATCTGCCTTACAAAAGGAAATCTTGAGTGCAGGTGCAACAATTTAACATATGCATTACATAGAACATAGAAAAGTACAGCACAGAACAGGCCCTTCGGTCTACGATGTTGTGCTGAGGATTAATCCTAATATAAAATAAAATAACCTTACCTACGCACCCCTCAATTCACTCCTATCTACGTGAATGTCCAGCAGGCGCTTGAATGTCCCTAATTTACTTCCACCACCACCGCTGGCAACACATTCCATGCATTCACAACTCTCTGCATAAAGAGCTGTAAAATGTGTTGCTGGAAAAGCGCAGCAGGTCAGGCAGCATCCAAGCATCCTCTCTGCACAAAGAACCTACCTCTGACGTCTCCTCCATACCTTCCTTCTAATATCTTAAACCTATGACCCCTCGTCCAAATCAATCCTGTCCTGAGGAAAAATCTCTGGCTATTGGGGCGGCATGATGGCTCAGTGGTTAGCACTGCAGCCTCACAGCACCAGGGTCCCAGGTTTGATTCCAGCTTCAGGTGACTGTCTGTGTAGAGTTTGCACATTCTCTCTGTGTCTGCGTGGATTTCCTCTGGGTGCTCCGGTTTCCTCCCACAGTCTAAAGATGTGCAAGTTAGGTGAATTGGCCATGCTAAATTGTCCATAGTGTTAAGTGTGTTAGTCAGAGGGAAATGGGTCTGGGTGGGTTACTCTTCGGAGGGTCAGTGTGGACTGGTTGGGCCGAAGGACCTGTTTCCACACTGTAGGGAATCTGATCGACTCTATCTATGCCTCTCATTATCTTGTATACCTCGATCAGGTCACCTCTCTTCCTCTTTCTCTCCAGGGAGAAAATTCCAAGCTTAGTCAACCTCTCTTTATAAGACAAGCCATCCAGTCCAAGCAGCACCCTGGTAAACCTTCTTTGTACCCTCTCCAAAGCTCTGCATCTTTCCTATAGTAGGGCAGCCAGAACATGGACACAATATTCCAAGTGTGGACTCTCACCAGGACCTGTAGGGCTGCAGCAAAACCTTGCAGCTCTTAAACTCGATCCCCCTGTTAATGAAAGCCAAAATGCCATATGTTTTTCTGATAACCCTACCCACTTGAGTGGCAACTTTGAGAGATCTATGTATTTGAACACCAAGATCCCTCTGTTCCTCCACACTGCCAAGAATCCTGTTTTAATCGTATATTCAACATTCAAGTTTGACCTTCTAAAATGCATCACTTCGCATTTATCCAGGTTGAACTCCATCTGCCATTTCTCAGCCCAGCTCTGCATCCTGTCTGTGTCACGCTGCAGCCTGCAATAGCCCTCATAGTATCAACGGCACCTCCAACCTTTGTGTCGACATTTATTCTACAAATTTACAAAGGTTAATCCTGATAATTTCATCATTTTATATTTCATTTTGAAAATATCCAACAGCATTTTTAAAATAGTTAAGTTCACTTTTTATAAATAAAATTTAAAGAATATGACGACTTCATTACTAATACCATTTGAAAATGAAGCTTTGGGACCATATGCTTGATTTTGGAAATAAAAATGAATGGGACAGAGAAGATTCTTATCAGGGCATAGTCAAGATATTACTTCAATAGTTTGAGACCTCAACATGAGAAAGTTAGTCTGTGGACAAGGCAGTATAAAGAGAAACATGACAATGGTATTTAATGGTGGAAAGGGTGCTGCACCCTTATAATACTTTTATAGGTATGCGTGGCATTCCGGTTGAAGCAATTTTTTTAAAAATCTCTCCAATGGCTTAATTCGACATCCAGTGAATTGCAACCAACTTCAAACATTCAGAAAATTAATAGGCCAATTCAATCCAAGGAAGAGAGAAAATGAGGAACTGTTAACCTTAAGGAAAAAGCTGGATCTGAAGTAAAGGATGTGATAATAGGACACCTAAAAACAGGTAAGATTAGGCAGAGTCAAGGTATATTTCTCAAAGGCAAACCATGTATAATGACCAATTTTAAGTTTTATTACGAGGTAGCTTGCAGAATAGATAAAGGGAAATGATTGTGTTGCAATTTTGATAAAGCCTTTTGATAAAGTCACACCTTGGAGATTTTAATTAGAGCACATCAAATTGAGGAGAATATTGTTATGACACGGGGTAAACCCTTCTACTAATTTAAACCAGACACACAGAAAAGCTCACCTCATCTCGTAATCTGTTAAGTTATGAGTGACAAAGAACTACCAAATGCCCTTTTTTAAAGAAAAAAATTAACAATTTATTCTTTGACTCCAAGTAAAAAAAGAACATTAAGCAACATCCGTCTACATTGTAAACAGTTAAAAATCACACAACACCAGGTTATAGTCCAACAGGTTTAATTGGAAGCACACTAGCTTTCAGAGCGACGCTCCTTCATCAGGTGATAATGGAGGGCTCAATCGTAACACTGAAATTATACATTGAAAAATTGATTGTCTGTTAAGCCTGTCATCTATTAAAATATACAGTGATAGTTTCACTTCTTTCATGTGTAAATTACAAAACCTTTTTTTTAAAAAGCTTCATTCTCGGGTTAGCTGTTAACAATGGTGACAGCTAGACAATATGTTGAAGGTGTTGGCCCCCTGTGTTCTCTGTCTATGCCATGATGCTTAAGATTGATTCTAACCTAAAAAGTGAGTTAACGGAGTTTTACATAAAATCATGCAGTTTTTGAGCTCAGAGTTCTACATGAATGTATGCAGTTTTTGAGCAAAGTACAATGTAGCCCTGCAAGTACAAATTCACCCCACAAAATATATGTGTGCATGTGGGTCTTTGTCAGTGTGTGTGTCTGTCTGTCTGGGTTGGGGGTTGTGAGTGTGAGAAAGTGTATGTGTGTGTGAGCGCAGAGTGCCTTAGGTCTGTGAGGGGGTGCATGTGAGTGTGGGAATGTGTGTGTCTGTAAGGGTGTGTGTGGGTGTCTGTGCGGGTGTCTGTGTGTACGTGTGTCTGTGTGTATGTGAGCGTGTGTATGTGTAGGAGTATCTGTGTGTGTGTGTATAGTGCAATGGTGGTCACCTGTAATGTGACATGAACCCAAGGTCCCGGTTGAGGCCCTCCCTACGGGTACCGAACTTAGCTATCAGCCTCTGCTCGGCCACTTTTCTCTGCTGCCTGTCCCGAAGTCCACCTTGGAGGATAGTCAACTGAAGGTCCGAGACTGAATGTCCTGGACCACTGATGTGTTCCCCAACTTGGAGGGAACCCTCCTGTCTGTTGATTGTTGTGCAGTGTCCATCCATCCATTGTTGTAGCCTTTGCTCGGTTTCCCAATGTACCATGCCTCTGGGCATTCTTGCCTGCAACATATAAGATAGACAACGTTGGTTGAGTCACTTGAGTACCTGTCATGTACAAGGTGGGAGGTGTCCCCACACATACTGGTGGTATCTGTGTTCCCACTCTGACACATCTTGCAGCGTCTACCGTGACAGGGTTGTATGGAGTTGTCCTGAGAGCCGTGCAGCTTGCTACAAACAACAATCTGTTTGAGGTTTGGCGGTTGTTTAAAGGCAAGTAGTGGAGGTGTGGGGAAGGTCTTGGTGAGGTGCTCATCCTCATTGATAATGTGTTACAGGTCATGAAGAACATAGCGTAATTTTTCAGCTCCTGGGAAGTACTGAACAATGAAAGGTACCCTGTCAGTTGCAGCACATGTCTGTCTCCTGAGGAGGTCATTACGGTTCCTTGCTGTGGTTGTGGATGCCCTCACAAGAACGGGGTACAATGCTCAACTCATTTACCGCCAGTTCCAACGTGCCACAGCAAGAAACCATAATGACCTCCTCAGGAGACAGACACGTGCTGCAACTGACAGGGTACCTTTCGTTGTTCAGCACTTCCAAGGGGCTGAAAATTACATCATGTTTTTCATGACCTGCAACACATTATCAATGAGGATGAGCACCTCACCAAGACCTTCCCTACACCTCCACTACATGCTTTTAAACAACCGCCAAACCTCAAACAGATTGTTGTTTGTAGCAAGCTGCCCGGCTCTCAGGACAACTCCACACAACTCTGTCACAGTAGACGCTGCAAGACGTGTCAAAGTGTGGACATAGATACTGCCATTACGCGTGGGGACACCTCCCACCTTGTACATGGCAGGTACTCATGTGACTCAGCCAATATTGTCTATCTTATACATTGCAGGCAAGGATGCCCAGAGGCATAGTACATTGGGGAAACCGAGCAAAGGCTACGACACCACACAACAATCAACAGACAGGAGGGTTCCCTCCTAGTTGGGGAACACTTCAGTGGTCCAGGACATTCAGCCTCGGACCTTCGGGTGACCATCCTCCAAGGTGGACTTCGGGACAGGCAGCAGAGAAAAGTGGCCGAGCAGAGGCTGATAGCTAAGTTCGGTACCTGTAGGGAGGCCTCAACCGGGACCTTGGGTTCATGTCACATTACAGGTGACCACTATTGCACTATACACACACACAGATACTCCTACACACACACACTCTCACATACACACGGACGCAAGTACTCACAGACACGCGCACTGACACCCAGAGACTCCCACACTCACACATGCACGCCCTCACAGACCTAAGACACTCTGCACTCACATACACATACACTTTCTCACACTCACAACCCCCAACCCAGACAGACAGACAGACAGACACACACACACACACACACACACACAGACTTCAAAGACTCACATACACACATATATTTTGTGGGGTGAATTTGTAGTTGCAGGGTTACATTGTACTTTGCTCAAAAACTGCATGAATTTATGTAAAACTCCGTTATCTCACTTTTTAGATTAGAATCAATCTAAGCATCATGGCATAGACAGAGAACACAGGGGGCCAACACCTTCAACATATTGTCTCGCTATCACCATTGTTAACAGCTAACCCAAGAATGCAGCTTTTTTAAAAAAACGTTTTGTGATTTACACATGAAAGAAGTGAAACTATCACTGCATTCTAACAGATGAAAGGCTTAACAGACAATCAATTTTTCAATGTATAATTTCAGTTACAGCACACTGTAAATTTTTGCTATAAATTCTGTATTATGATTGAGCCCTTCACTATCACCTGATGACGGAGCGTCACTCCGAAAGCTAGTGTGCTTCCAATTAAACTTGTTGGGCTATAACCTGGTGTTATGTGATTTTTAACTTTGTACACCCCAGTATAACACCGGCATCTCCAAATCATGACTACATTGTAAACAGTCTACTACTGTTTGTCTGATCAATATATCTACCTCCTACTCTGCAACAATATACTGATCAGATACAATCCCCAATTAAGTTTAACAAAAAAATTTCAAAACCAGTCAGCTTTCGGTCTTCCCTTTTTTTTCCCTCTATAGATTTTCCTGTCTTCTTTCCATTGGTCTTGTGCTTCACAGATTTTATAATGAATAGGTAACTTTCAGAGAGTGATTCTGCGGGCACAATCGGTTGGTATTCTTCGCTGCTCTGGCTAACTGTTCAAAATGCCTGATTTTATACCCCAAAACATCGGACTGTCTCATTTGTTTGATGTCATTAAAGCAGTAAAATTCAAATTCGATTGGATTTTGGTATCTTGGGACATAATTTAAACTGATTGGCCAAATTCAAATTTGCTGTGTACCATGGCAACTCATCTCCATCTATTTGTTTCTCAGCCAAATGTTACAAAGGTTCTGGGCTTGCAATCAGTCCTTCACCCTCTCTTAAAAGGTACAGTACACACCTACACCTTCAAAACAATATGACATGAATTAATAATAAAATTAGAGCCAATTTTGATTGACAGACAACTAGCATAACCTGCTGATATTCTCTTATTTAACTAGGGTTAATATTCTTCTTTGATTACTGAGGGGTCTCCCTGAATAATTGTTCTCACAGGTGTTGATTCTGATGAGCCACAAATGCTCCGATTTCACCTCAACTCCAACAGCTCAGGTAGTAGACTTTCAAACAGACTGATATATTTGTACACAGCACCGCTGGTTCAATTCAAGAAACAAAAGGATAATATTAACATAAACCTTGACTGTATCATCCCATTTTCTGCACTTGGGTTAGTAATCTTTCTTATCCCTCCCAGAAATACGACAAAGTTCCCTTGTCCTCAGTTTCCGCCCATCAGTTTTGTAATCAAACCCTCATTCTATTTCTAGCAGTTCCAATGTGACACTATCGCCATCATAGCCTTCTCTTCCTTGCCCTTTTACTATTTCAAAGAGGCATTCCTCTCTACAATAGAGGCCTGAGTATTGACAGAATATTTTTATTTTAAAATCAAAGAGATTTGAAGCAAGTCCCCTTTGATAAAATAGTGTGTTGCTTCTCCAGTGACATTCAGCCTTCTATGGCCTTATGCAATCGTCAGAGAGCCCACCTTATTCTTAATTTGGTAATAAATCTGCACTCTGGTTGTTAATTGGCCAATTCGGGTAAAATCATGGCAATTTGATCCTCTCACAGTGTGGGTGGGCTGTGGTCCTCTGTTGAAGCCTGATGGTGGATCCTGATTGTCACAGAGAAGATTTTATGCCTGCTGATTCTCCCTCTTTTCTAGTTTCTTGCTAGTTTTGTTTGGTGTTAGATTGGTTCTATGGTTCTAGTTTGTGTCTGCTTGCCCCATAGAAGCTTGGATAGAGACAAAAAAAACTGCAGATGCTGGATTTCAAAGTAGACAGCCAGGAGACTGGAAGAACACAATAAGACTTCTACACAATAAGGAGGTGTAGAAGTCGACATTTCGGGTGTAACCTCTTCTTCAGGAGCAAAACTGCCTGATATGTGTGTGCACAGTGCGAAACTGAAATAACTTGTTTTTGTTATGGATAAAAATGAGAAATAAGATTATACATATTGATGAAGTAGTCAACATCTTCAAATGAAAATTTTAAGTGGAATTGCTGCACTGTAGAAAAGGCTGAATTCTGTGTATTGGAGTAAATTTTTATTTTTTAGTTTAGCACCTCACTTTAAATTGTGTATGTCAAAATCATTGCACAGTTTTCACTGAACAATTTTTTATGTATATTAATGCATTGTGTTACAATATGGGGTAAACATCCTCTGTTAATTTTTAACCGCCAACACAGAATGATTTATCCCGTGCGGTAATCTGTGGAAATTTGAGAGGCCAAGAACTACTTAAAGTAAAAATTAACAACTTTATTTATTAAAGTATAACAGAGAATAATTAACTAACAATTGTTTACAACTCCTTCCTCTAACCTATGTTTTACTTTCCCTTCTATAATACTAGTCCGATAAAACCCACGATTAAGATTTACTGAAAAATTCAAATTTCAAAATCTTCTCTTTATATCTTCTTCTGTCTTCTTTACTTCTTCTTGGGGTTTTGAGATGGTGCAAAGAAGATTGACTTGAATGGTTTTAAAGATGAGGTACTTCAATTACATGGATAGTTTAGAGAGCTGGGATTGTTTCTTCAGAACAGGCAAGGTTTCAAGAAGATTTGGTGAAAGTGCTCAAACCCCAAGGCTCTTGGCAATTAGTTAGGATCTGGAATGTACTCCCTGAAAGCTTAGTGAATGCAGACTCAATCACGGCTTTCAAAAGGAAATTAGAGAAATATTTGTCGGGATTGTATTTGTGGGGTTATGGGAAGAGAGCAGGGAAGTAACCTAGCTGTGTTGCTCTTACAGATAGCCAGCGCAGACTGAACTCAACTAATTAGTTTCACTCTGTGGTGTAATCATTTTATGATTCTACGTAATGATTCCCTTGGTGTAGGATCAAATAAAAAAAACGTCAGTGCCGATCAGTAGATAAACTTGTAGATATATTATTTCTAATTCATTGTGGTTGTAAGTTTTTTTTGTTATTACTTCTTTATAAGCTAAATGGGAAGAAGGCGACCTACCTTTGTAAGGTAAATGAAACAATGTTTATCAACTACAGGTGTGTGCCATGTCACCAAGTGTCGCTAAATATCCTTCCAGGAATGTAACAACCAGCATGGTTGATCCTAATATTAGCATTTGGGTGAAAAATGAGCATTTGGACAAGTGTGACTGGAATTCAGTCTCAAAGATATAATTATGTTGTACTGTGGATAGTCAAACTAATGGTCTACATCACATTCCAGAGCCATCTGGATAATGTGTGTTCTACTAGTACAGAATGTGCGGTTTTCATGCTACACTGTATGTTTTCATTCTTATCTGCATTTTTCAAGTTGACAAATGAGGAAAGGTTGGTTCAATCATTGATTCGTAATGCCAGTCGGGTTCATGTGCATATTATCTGCAGTGTCTAATATAGATTTCATCTGTCAGACCGAACACGAATCATGGTGCACTGTTTTGACACCAGCCATTGATTTTAGTTCAGGAATGCTGAAATGCCTACATTTATTGACAAATTTGTTTTGCAAAATTTTGAATCAGCATTTAATTGACTCTCAAACTTCCTGAGTGAGGTCACTGTGTGTACTTTGTATATCACTTGTACTGTACGTGGCATTTAAAATACTTTATTTATTCAATAAACCTAGATATTATTTCAATCATCATAAACTGAGGCCAAATATCAAAGAGAAATCTATTTGTATTTGGTTCAGATCAATGAGCCTGTATAAATGAGCGTGAATATCTAGTTGTGCACCATCTCATACACTGGCTGCATGGAAATTTTTGCTGGGAATAAAAAGCAAAATATTTTAATTCCTGAGACATTTGTTAGCTCAAAAATGAGACTATATTATCTAAAATTCTCTAAGTAAAAAATGAGAAGTTCAAAGTCATTGACATGGATTTGTGCAGAGTTGGAATGACTCTGGAACCACTTAATGTAGACAGACCAAATTCTGTGATTCCTGCATCCATTTCTGGCACTCCCAACATTTGCTGGTACAGAATAAGAGTTGGAATCACAAGTTCACTCCTGCACTCCTGATCTGGACTATTCCAAGAGCAGGCAACTCCTAAGCCATACAATTTTCATAACATTAGTCAATTTCTCCATTACTCATGGTTCATGGCTCCTCAGAAGTGTTTGGATTCAAGAACATTTTGAAAGGAAGAATGAATTATTTTCGAAGGTCTAAAGGGCCATAGGAGGTTGGTTGTGGGTAATGGTAAGACAGTCTAACATTTTCTCAGACAACTGGAACAGTCATGGAGAACCAATGTGGACTTTCCAACTTGTCTGCCATGCCAGGCTTTCTGCTTCCAGCATTAGCAGGCTGACCTCCTTCCCACATTCTTTCCCTGTGGGCCCTTGTTTTCCAAGTTGAGCAATTTGCCACAGTAGCCAAAATATGATTAATTGAGCTGAATTTTACAATAAAACAGCCAATTATTAATTTTGGAGAGTTTCATGAATGGTTTGCGCCTGTGAGGTCTGGCAAGTTATCTCCATTGCTCACATCATTAGGTTTGCACCACGCTTCAATGGCTCAGCTCTCATGGTACCTTGCACTCAGCAGTGGCAAAATGTTTGATGTGTTAAGACCTTACAGTTGCTACATTTAGACCCCAACTGTGCACTATGTCAAGCTTTGCAGGCCTGGTTAAAGTCATCACTTTTTTTATTTAAAAAAATATAATTCCAATGTTTGTAAGATTTTTGTGAGGCAGTTCCGTTCTATACAGTCTTAGCATATTGAGAACAATCATTGGAGTTTGACTCTCATGACAGTTCCAAAAAGCCCAACTTAAATCTTAATTATGCAAGAAACTATATACATATATTTGAGGCACCAGGAGGGTCCTATAAGTGAACAGACCTGAGATGGTGGTTTTCCCCCATTGTGCCTTGCTGAACAGCTGAGAGAACTGTCTTAGTAGGAAAGTAAGGACATTGAGCAGGAGAAAAGAGTAGTCCTCCTATAGACAAGGCTTAAAATTGACATGTTGCTGAAAACTGGCACTTTCTGCTGTTGTCTAGCTCATCTTTAAACAAGTTATAGACAAGTCCTACCAGAATGTTATGAATGAATTTGCCCAGATGTCCCACAAAACCGAAGTGGTCAAATCAATATATACACAACACGGTACCAAAGCAAAACAGCCTCACTTTATTAAGAGCAAAATTACAATAATCTTTAATACTACATGTATTATCCCTCATGCTATTTGGCCTCTTCAGGTTACAATACTTCCTGAATCTCTTGTGGATTTACCAAGTCACTCTCTCTGTTGCTCTGTCTCTGCGAAGCTGCTTCCTTTCTCGCTCTGCATAGTCAGTTGGTCTCTGCCCCTTGCCATGCTGGTCTCCTTGGGAGGCATCAGTTGATTCCAGAGATTTCAAGATTGGTTCCAAGAGCGATTCCAAGAGAGAGGTCTGCAGATGAACCCATGTTTTTATACCTTTTGGATGGTTTTCTGGAACTTTCTATAGTTTTGGCCAATCAGGGTGATACACTTAATCGTTTGAAATAAGAGTCAGTCATTTAGATGGCAGGACATGGTACCTTTCTGTTTGAGCCCTCCTTTGTTTAGTGGATACGTTGTTGGGGGTGTCTGTCCAGAATAACTGCTGCTATTTACATTATGCTAATATCACTGGTGTGTGGGTCCTGTGATTTCAGAGTTCACTTGGCTAATGTACCCAGTCTCCCTTACTGTTTGGCCAAGTTAGCAATCTATTTGTGTTTTACAGGCTACTACAGAGTTGCTTCATTCTTGTAGCTGTATTTTCAATAACAGTTGATCAAACAGGTAATGACATAACGTATGAATAGATTTATGCATGTGAGTTTCAATTTCCAATGATTTACCACCTGTGCCAGGCGTGTATCCTCAGAAGTTGTTCTTTTTTGTTTCCTTCCCACTATATTGTTTTCGTTACAGTATTAGAGACTGAAGGACGGCCTGATAGAACTATATAAAATTATGAGAGGCATGGATAGAGTAGATAGTCAGAGCCTTTCTCCTAGGATGGAATTGTCAAATACTTGGGGGCATACATATCAGGTGAGACATGTAAAGCATTTTTTTTATGCACAGAATGAGGTATTTGAAACACACTGCCAGGAGAGGTGGTAGAAGTGGATATGATAGTGATATTTAAGAGGAATGTAGACAGACACATGAACAGGCAGGAAATATGGGCCATGAGCAGGCAGATGAACATAAAAACTAGGAACAGGAGTAGCCATCTGGCCTTTCGAGCCTGCTCCGCCAACAATAAGATCATTGCTGATCTTCTCGTGGTTAGATTACTTACAGTGTGGAAACAGGCCCTTCGGCCCAACAAGTCCACACCGACCCGCCGAAGCGCAACCCACCCATACCCCTACATTTACCCCTTACCTAACACTACGGGCAATTTAGCATGGCCAATTCACCTGACTCGCACATCTTTGGACTGTGGGAGGAAACCGGAGCACCCGGAGGAAACCCACGCAGACACGGGGAGAACGTGCAAACTCCACACAGTCAGTCACCTGAGGTGGGAATTGAACCCAGGTCTCTGGCGCTGTGAGGCAGTAGTGCTAACCACTGTGCCACCGTGCCGCGGTCTCGGCTCCATTTCCCTGCCCTCTCACCATGTCCCTTAATTCCTTTATAATTCAAAAAAATCTATTACCTTCATAATTTTATACGTTTCTATAAGATCCCTACTCATTCTTCTAACTTTCAATGAATATAATCCCAGTCTACTCAGTCTCTTCTCATAAGCCAACCCCTTCAACTCTGCAATCAAGCTAGTGAACCTCCTCTGCACCTTCTCTCGTGCCAGTACATCCTTTCTCAAGTAAGAAGACCAAAACTGCAGTACTCCAGATGTGGCCTCACCAGCACCCTGTGCAGCTGCAACATAACCACCCTGTTTTTAAACTTACTCCCTTTAGCAATGAAGAACAATTTGCCTTCCTAATTACTTGTTGCACTGGCAAACCACCATATGTGATTCATGCACAGGTCCCTCTGCATTGCAGCATGCTGCAATTTTTTAACCATTCAAGCAATAATCCTTTTTTACTATTACTCCTACCAAAATGGGTGACATCACATTTACTAACATTGTATTCCATCTGCCAGACCTTTGCCCACTCACTTAAAGCATCTATGTACCTCTGCTAGGTTTCATAGTCCTCTGCACAAGTGAGGCGATGGCCTACTGGTATTTATCATAGGACTGTTAATCCAAAGACCTAGATAATGTTCTGGGGACCTGGGTTTGAATCCTGCCATGGCAGATGGTGGGATTTGAATCTGATAAATATCTGGAATTAAGAGTTTAATGATGCTCATGAATCCATTGCCGATTGTCGGGAAAAATCCATCTGGTTCACGAATGTCCTTTAGAGAAGGAAACTGCCATCCTTACCTAGTCTGGCCTATATTTGACTCTTAACTGCTCTGTGGGCAATTAGGGATGGGTAATAAATGCTAGCCAAGCCTCATCCCGTGAATGAATTAAAAAATAACTTTGCTCTGCCACTTATCTTAGTGTCATCTGCAAACTTTGACACACTACACATGATCCCCAACTCCAAATCATCAATGTAAATTGTGAATAATTGCAGTCCCAACACTGATCCCTGAGGCACACCTGATTGCCAACTAGAATAGCACACATTTATCTCCAATCTTTGCTTCCTGTTAGTCAACCAATCCTCTATCCATGCTAATATTTTACCTGTAACACCATGCATCTTTATCTTATGCAGCAGCCTCTTGTGCGGTACCTATTCAAAGGCCTTTTAGAAATCTAAGTACGCCCACATCTACTGGGTCCCCGTTCTCCACCATAGAATTCCAGAAGATTAGTTAAGCATGTCCTGCCCTTCATGAACCCATGCTACGTCTGCCCAAAGTGATAATTTCTATCTAGATGCCTAGCTACTTCTTGCTTGATAATAGACTCAAGCATCTTCCCCGCTACAGAAGTTTAGCTAACCAGTCTATAATTATCTATCTTTTGTCTATTTCCCTTTTTAAAAAGTGGAGATTAGTTTAGAATGGTATCATCGAGTAAAAAATGAGGTCTGCAGATGCTGGAGATCACAGCTGCAAATGTGTTGCTGGTCAAAGCACAGCAGGCCAGGCAGCATCTCTATTCCTGAGATGCTGCCAGGCCTGCTGTGCTTTGACCAGCAACACATTTGCAGCTAGAATGGTATCATGGTCAGCGCAGACACGGTGGGCCGAAGGGCCTGTTCCTTTGCTGTACTGTTCTATGTTCTGTATTCCACATGTACTGTGAAGGGTTATTTGTAGCTGATAGTAACTGACCTGGTACATAGCTTGACTTTATATATGGCACTGGAGCTGGAAATCCCAGAAGATCCTTCCTGGCAGTCGTGACTATTTCCCCTGCTGATGAGTGCACAATTGTGGAAGCTTGGTGCCATGGAAGTTTGTGTGTCTGCAATAAGGTACTGCATGATGCAGAGGTGCCGGTGTTGAACTGGGTTGGACATCGTCAAAAGTCGCGTGACACTAGGTTATAGTTCAACAGGTTTATTTGAAAACACAAATTTCAGAGCCTCACTCCCAAGATAAGCAGTAGGCAGCTGTGTGAGACAATAGCTAGAGCTTACAGAGAGTAATCTTGCATGCAATTTGCTGAAATTGACACATCATGATTTTTGGTACAATTCAGACTTTTATTCAAGCTCAGTCCATTTGACATTGATATTGCAGGCAGGAGAAAGATGGAATTCATCTGTAAAGGATTATTAATGATTTGGTTAGCATAATAAACCCAAGTGGACTCAAGGTTCATACTTGTCTTTATTCTTTCATGGGATATGAGCATCACTGGCAAGAGCAGCACTTGTTGCAAATATCTATTTGCCCTTGAACTAAGTGTTTGCTTAGCCATTTCAGAAAGCTGTTAAGAGGCTACCTGTAAAACACACCACTGCATTGACTTTACTGTAAGTCTTACAACAAGCCAGTGCTATTTGTGGGTTATTGAACTCATTTTTTTCTATTTCCACCATAAGTCTGAAAATGTGATTTTTGTTAATGAAAGAATTCAATGAACAATACTTTAAGTCTTTATAAATTAAAGATCTCAAAATTGTGTTGTTAGATGGATATGCATCATATCTGTGACTTCAACATATGCATTACTTGCTGTCCTGATTTTGTGAATTTGATTTGGCAGCATCTTCAGATCTGGTCCTTATAGAGTATATTTCCTTTTAAGAAGATCCTCATAATTTTGGCTAAAACCTTTAAGTTGCTGATTTAATGTCACCGCATCAGCTTTAGATCTGTATTTACTTCTGATGAATAATCAGATTTGTTTTATTTAAATAAATCTCCATTCATAAATTTTAATTTATTTCATGGCCTTTGTCAGTGCTTAGTTTTCTAATCATATAGCTGTCTTTTGAATTATGCTTTCAAGTATAACAATTCCATATACAAAGGGATACAATATACTAATTGCTTTATACTTTGGGTTTCCCACTGAGTAGCATGTACAATTAGATAATTAAGAAGTCCAATTTACTATTGCGCCTTACCATTTTTATAGATCTTTAAACCTAGTGAGAATAAACTTTTCTCTGTGGAATCTCATGTAATTTTCTCAATTATATTTATCAATAAAGTGTGATTCTAAATTGTCTTCTTTATTTTGTTAGATCTTAAGGATATTCCACATGAAAATTCTTGAAATGCAAAGCCCAGATGAACGGCACAAATTCATGATGAGAAACGCTAAATATAACAGATGACTTAAATGAGTTACTACATCACCGAATTGACAGCCTTTTTAAAATAAAAGCCATTATATAACTGGACCTGTTCTTTGCCCTGCATATTTTAAATGTCACAAACTGCATTCACTATAAGCAGGAAACAAGGATGGCGTTTGAAAAAGTTGATCATTAATTCATGAGTGATTTTCATAACTCATTGTCACTTGCAGGTTTTAGGACACAAGTCGTCAAATATGTAGCCTCTCCTGGTCAGATATTTTTACATTTTCCATAAATAATATGAGTATCCTTGTGGCATGAAAATACATAATAAATTGTGGAGTCTCTATTGTACTTTGTTATCAAGAAAGTTACTTTATTTATTTGTTTCTTTTGAAAAGCTGGTTTGATACTCATGGAAATTGTACCTGAAAAGCACAAATTATAATCTATTCTTCAAGCAAATGAATGCAGTGAACATTGCCAGTTGATATATGCACACATGCTCATGCATCTCTTAGAAAAGAAATACAGTTGGAAGCTGTCTATGTATTCTTATAGTTCAAAAACAAATGTGTCTTGTCTCATGATTCCCTCCAATTTTCCATATCATTGATTTAATTACAAATTTAAGTGTATATAGATAAATATTCATATAATGAGGTGTATACTGAGTCCTCAGACAGATTGAAGAAAGGAACCTCGCTTTTGTCCATTATGTGCTGTTGGATTCATCCGGCAGCTTAGCCAATTTAAGTAATAAATCTTTAGAAGGTAGAAAACTTCAGGTGTGACATTTTTTTTTCCCTGTTGTCACATAGCAAGAAAGTTGGCGAACATGATGTATATGTGAGTGTTCCCTCTATATCACTCAAAATGTAAAAGAAAAATCACGCATTGCTTTCATAGTATGGAGCCTTGAAAGATTTGTGATGACACATTAAATCCCAAAGATCTAACACAATTGACTGCGCCTTTTGAAATTGATACAGAAGTTAAATCTGTTTTTATGATTTTAGTCAACATCACTTTTTATTTTATTTGAAAGGTTGACGTTTGACAATAATTGGGTCATGAGCATTGCATTTTAATAGTACTGAACAAATGTGGCTCAACCATGTTTGCAAATTTACTTTAAATTTCTTCCATTGTTTGTTTATTTAGTTCATGGGAACATGGGTACTGGAAAAGTGAAAATACCATTGTTAAATATTTCAATTTCTTTAATATGTCAGTCTACTTTAATGAAGATTTATTCAATATTAAATTCAGACAGCTAACATCAGCAATATTTGTGTGTTTAAAATTATAATGCAGCATTGCAAAGGAAACTTGCACCAGAAAATTCTTGTAATGTTCAAAGTTTTATGAAACATGAACCAAAAAAAATGACATTACTGTTGAATAAATTATTTTTTATTAGAAATAAATTGAGCTGCTATGGAAAGCTTAAGAAACTTGCTGCTTTTTAGACAAAGTAAACAAGTTACCGATGACTCATACTTCCTCTCTCAATCTGACATTATACTTTTCATTAATAATCTTTGTTTTCAGTCATTCGTCTCTGCCAGGCTTTACACTTGAGCTCCCTGAAGCTTTAAGTTTAGCTTGAAGACTTGGTTGAACTAGCATTTCCTCAAATATATACAGAAGATTTGTCGGATAAATGTTTTTTCTTCTAAAGCAACATTGGTTACTATTTACAATATGCGTTTTTTTCACACAGACCATCTCCAAGTTCATTCCTGATAATTGGTTCCATTAATTTACGAGAAATTGAAGTATGTCAGTTTTCTTGTATCACTGTATTTGAGAATCTTAACACGTGTTGGTGGAACCCACTGTTTAATTACTCCTTCAAAATATTGTCAGTGTAACAAAAATCTTCTCAATTTATTGTGTTATGAGATATAAACTATTCAACCTCCAAGATTTCTTTGTTGTGAGCACTCTTTAGCTTCCCAGAACTTCCAGCTCCTTCATTTCTTCTTTGGTACTTTTCTTGGTGAAAATGTTGTTCATGTTTACTTTTGTGAATACTTAGTGGAGCTAATATTCACAATATTTAGTCCTTTGTAATGTAGGGTGAACTTCCTTTGTTAATAACACTATATTAATGCAAGTTATTTGTATGTTAATGCTTGTGTTTTACTTTGCTTCAAGTTAATCACATATCACAGATTACTTCACCCATTTCTTACTGACCAATCAATTACCGTTTGGTTAATGGTAGATTATGAAAATATTTTCTCTCATTTTGTATTAAGGATGTTTTCATCTTTTTGAAATGGAAAGCATTTTGCTTTAACAGTCAGTTAGTCTTCTTTTCTTCTTCCACTCCAGCAGCTGATGCAACTGTGTAACTTCATGATGTAGTCATAAAACCCTGGAGACCTGTTAATTCAATCAAACTGAGTGAGGATGAAGTGAAATGTCTTTAAGTGATTAACTTAAAGTGATTGTTAGTGATTAACTATGATTGTACAATTATAAAATGAATATTTTTAAATGTTTCAGGGTAAAAACTCAGGATTGTCTTTGGCTTCATTGCAATTTCCTGATGAAAACTACAGAGACATCCAAAGGAGAAAACTGATAGTTGATATTTCAAATCAGAAAAATCCAATTTGACCTGTTGTGTTTTTAACAAAGTAATTTTCAACTCTGTGTGACAAAATTAGGCACTGCGGTTTTCACAGAATTGGTATGGGGACTTTGAATGGTGCTAATGATAGTTGACTGAGTTTTGTGTTTTAGTAATTTACTCTTCAGTAAATGATACAGCCTCATTATCCACTACTGAAGGTACTTTGGATAATAACAATACTGAATTTATCTGAGATTATGCATAACCTGTTTTGGCAATAAGCTAAAATTTGTTGATCATTTTTCATTTGTTAATCATAATAGGAGATATGGGAATAATGTTAAAAATCACACAACACTAGGTTATAGTCCAACAGGTTTAATTGGAAGCACACTAGCTTTCGGAGCGACGCTCCTTCATCAGACAATCACTTGATGAAGGAGCTTCGCTCTGAAAGCTCATGTGCTTCCAATTAAACCTTTTGGACTATAACCTGGTGTTGTGTGATTTTAACATTATTCCCATGTACAATGTAGACGGTTGTTGCTTAATGTTCCGCATCTCCAAATCATGGAAATAATGGATAACTTGATTTTATTTGAAAATGCAATGCAATGTTATTAACTAACATATTATGCATAAATATGTCACACATTGGACCTACAATATGGGAAATAATGTTTTTGTCCTTAGAATAATATCTTAATATCACTGCGTGCAATAGGGTGCAAAATGCCATTTGCAATCTCCAAAATGTGGGACTAATAACCTACAATGTACTACTTGTTTTACTAATGGGAGACATGCTTCCCATATTTTCTATTCTTCCTTTCTCCTCTCAATCTGACATTGTATTTTGAAAAGAAATCTATAATCATGTATACTTTATTAATAAGTAAAAGTACACAACAGCATATTTCAACTTGAAAATTATAGAGATTTAACAAAACTCAACTTATCTCCAGGCACCATATTTTGCTGTTAAATGCCACAACGTAATGATAATACTCTTAATATTTACAATATGCATTCCATGTAAGACATAAAGTTCCAAAGCAAAACTTTTCAAGTTGAATTTTGCAGAAAACAAAATCAAAATTTCTTTTTGCATGATGTTCTATTCTAAGGTGTCATCAATCTAATTTCAATATCTCAATAATCACAATGCAATTTTCTTGTTAGGTATACAGCACAAAGGGTTCTACAAATTCTGGTTCCTTATGTGAATGCTGAGACACATTTATAGCAACCTTTCCCTATTGCTTCTCTGACTTCTGCTCAAAATTTCACTGCATGCTTCAGCATATAGTCTTGGACCTTGGAATGTGCCAGTTTGCAAAATTTGGTCAAGGACAACCCTGCACTTGAAGGCTAAACTTTGGGCAGACCAAGTAGCATCATTCAATATAGGTCCTTGGATTTGAAAAAAAATTACTGAATGGTTTGTTGGATCACATCAGAGGGCATTTCAGAGTGGTGATAGAATTATACATAGGCCAGACTGCATAAGGTTGGCAGATTTCCTTCTCTAAAGAACATTTGTCAACCAGTTGGGGTTTTATTTCGAGATGACTTATCTGAAAGATATTGTAATTGTGAGGTTCATTAATTCCTTTTCCTAGACTGTTGTTCACATAGTTCTCTAAGTACAACATGTTCAGATGGAGCTTTCATTAATATTCTTTAAAACTATCCCTTATTTGTTCTGTTTGTTCCTAGTGATAACAAAACTCGAGTCCATAATTTGCTATCAAAATAATAGATTGTCACTATTTGCATATAAATGCCACAGCAGCTTCAGATCAGGCCAAATATGCAGTTAAGCATGGAAATTCTAAAGTTAATATCAGAATAGCTACTCCCACTCTTGGCTTCATAAAATCATTCCTCATGTTTTGATCTTTGTGCAAGTCTTTAAGGTGGAAAATTGGACTTTCTTTCATTTTTTTTCCCCCCATGTGTCGAGTTTTCCTTGTTTTAACTTTGTAGACTTGCACATTAAGCAAGTCCATGCAAAAGTTCAAAACAGACAAACATGCAAAGGCACGTCTAATGGCAGGTTGATTTGTCAAACATTTTTCATAAAAAAATCTAATTTCCAAAATTTCCAAGCACTTGATGCTTTAATTCACTAATTTCTTGCTTTTCACATCATTGGTGTCATGTACATAAAGTTTAGTTTTAAGGAAAAGTCTGCTATTTCAGTGTATGTCACTTCATACTCAGCTAACCTTCAACAAATGGGTTGAAAACTGAATCTCTCTCAGTCCTTATGCTCAGTCCTTATGCTTATGAAGGGGAACATGTCCCAAAATTGGATTTGAATGAGCAAGAATATTTTTGATGGAGAAAAGATTTGAGGTTTTCAAAATAGTGGTAAATATTGAGGAATGGTCAATTGATGATGAGTAAGGGTATCGATGCAAAATTTATCATCTTCAATGAGGTGAAAAATTAAACTGAAAGGGCTTTTGAGAGAAAACTTTCTGTCGAGGAGATAATTAATATGTTAAACAAGCTCATGGAGAAGATATTTGAAAAGCAGGTTTGAGGATTAAGGAGATATTTTGCAGGGAGATTTAAAAATGAGTTTTGATGCTTCCAATCTATCACATCAGTAAGATGGATGAAAGGGATGCCTATCGTGAAATAGTCTTGTTTTAGTTAGTGGAAAAGAAAATAGTCAAACATGTAAATGAGCCTGCTAATTCATCATTATTCTTTATTAAAAGATAAAGGTTTCTGAGAATGTTTGACGAGATAGTTGCTTTGAAGTGGTAGCTCCTTATGTGAGCATTTAGAACTGGAGATCACAGGTGAAAAGGGTTCTGCCATTTCAGACTGAGATGAGGACAGATTTTTTTCACTCAGAGAGAGTTGTGAACTATGCATACACAGGATCTGTTCAGATGAGGAGGAATGTGACGGACGCCTGAAGGTGCTGAAGGATGCCCTCATAAGAACAGGGTACAATGCTCAACTCATTGATTGCAACTCTGATGTGCCACAGTGAGAAACCATAGAGACCTCCTCAGGAGATAGACATGAGATACAATCGAAAGGGTACCCTTCATCATCCTGTAGTTCCCAGGAGCAGAGAAGCTACTCCATTTTCTTTGCAGCCTGTAACATATTATCGATGAGGATGAGGATGAGCACCTCGCCAAGATCTTCCCTACATTTCCAAATCTTGTCTTTAAACAATCGCCAAACCTTAAACAGACCATTGTTCGCAACAAACTACCCAGCCCTCAGGACAACATTGACCACAGCATCACACAACCCTGTCATTGGCAACCATTGCAAGACGCGTCAGAGTGTCGACATGGACACTATGGGAACACCACCCATCACATGCACAGCTTGTACTCACGTGACTTGGTCAACATTATCCATCTCATATGCTGCAGTTAAGGATGCCCTGAGGCATGGCATATTAGTGAGACCAAGCAGATGCTATGACAATGGATGAATGGACACCGTGCAATAATCACCAGACAGGGAAGTTCCCTCCCAGTGGGGAGGCATTTCATTGGTCAAGGACTTCCGGCCTCAGATCTTCAGGTGACAGTTCTCAAAGGTGGACTTTGGAATATGGAACATTGCAGAGTTGCTGAACAGAGGCTGCTAGCCAAGTTCAGTACCCATTAGGATGGCCTCAATCAGGATCTTGGGTTCATGTCACACTACAGGTGATCGCACTACACTCTACACTTTCACACACAAGCACACATACACACTCACTCAGACTCTCTCTCTTACACACACTCTCTCTCAGACAAACACACGCACACACACCCGCTCACACCCTCTCACAGGCATATACTTCATCACACTCATGCGCACACTCTGTCAAACACACACACATACACATGTCTATGAGGTGAGTTTGCATTTGCAGATTTGTATTTGCATATGCATTCTACTTTGTTCAGGAAGCACACAATCCGTAGGCAGTCAGTCCATGTGACATTTTATAAATTCCTACTTTGGAAATAGAACCAGTCTGACTCAAGGTTGGAATACAGACAGACTCCAACCTCACACCTTTAATGCATTGTCTGTACTGAGATACCACCTTTTATTTTATAGAACTTCAAGTTATCTCGAGACTGTGACTTGAAAGAAGTTCTGGGATTTACATGTTAATTAATTGAAATCTGCAACCATATTCTAAGTGATTAAAGACTTAATAGTAATCTAGGTTTGTTCAGTACTTTGCATCAGTTGTATGATACTTTGATCTTTTACTATAAATTCTGTGTCCTATGATCCTGCCTCACTGGCTACCTGATGGAGAAGCAGCACTCTGAAAGCTTGTACTTCTAAATAGACCTGTTGGACCACAACCTGGTGTTGTGTGATTTTTAACTTTGTCCACTCCAGTTACATACTGCACCTTCACATCATTGTAAATTCTATATAGGATTGTGAAGGCCAAGTCAATGGGCAGAATCTTCCCTGAACATCTGAGTATTGGTGAGTTAGTAGGGCAAATAGGATAAGGTAGGCTGCAATTAACTTCTCAATATTGAGAAGGAAAGATCTGATTCTCCAACCAAGTATTGAACAGCAAAATGAGAATGTCACTGGTGAGTGGCTAGTGGCCCACTTGCATCTTTTTTTATATTTAATTATTATCCAATCTCACCTCATTGATAGATGGCAACACTTACAGTGTATCCAGAGAATCCCTGCAGTGTGGAAGCAAGCCATTCAGTCCTTCGAATCCTCACCGACCCTTCAAAGAACATCGCACCCAGAACTACCCTACCATAACCCTGCATTTCCTATTGCTAATCCACCTAGCCTGTACATCCCTAGACACTATGAGCAATGTCACATGGCCAATCCATCAAACGGGCACAAAGTTTTGGACTGTCAGAGGAAACCAGAATATTTGGAGGAAACCCACAGAGACACAGATGAGAATGTGCAAACTCCATTCAGACAATCATCTGAGGGTGGAATCAAACCTGGGTCCCTGCTGCTATGAAGCCGTAATCTAACCACTGACCCACCATGCCACTTCAGTGTTGCATTTCAGAGTGCACTGGCACACATCTTTCTATTGCTGCTGCCAGGATACTTTCCGTACAGGGACAGACATTCACCTCATGGATTGGACCAGGATGACTTTCAGGGCTTCTCTCTTGCTCTCCTATTGCTCACTCCCTTAGCTAGTACTGGGATGCTTAAGGCATCTGTCTTCCTTTCCCATTTTATACTTTGCTCTCAAAGCCAGAGCTCAAAGGGTTACACTGCTTCCATCTTGTCTTGCCTTTAGTGATAGCACAAAGCCAGCCTTGTCATGTTTGTCAACAGTGATCCGCTTATAGATTATATTCAAGACAGAAAAGGGCAGAATTTTGATTACTAAAGCAGTCAAGAGACCTGTGAATATTACAAATAAACATTCTTCCTTCACCGGTTTAAGGTCTGCCTTAACTGTTCTGTTGGGTAGAGCAGTACTGGCCATTCCTGACTAAACATACTTGGGAGTCTGCCTCTACTGTCCTATATGACAGTGTTATCCAGATATCTATAATCAAATATTCTTGAGACATATTCCACTTAGTTTGATATAGAGTTATGAATTTTTCATAGATAAGAAAATAACAAAAATAATGTCAGCACTGGAACTCTCAAACCTTGAGGTGTTTTATTCAAATTAAACATGGATTTGTTAATAAAGACAAGATTATTAATTTTGCTGCTGCCAACTTTAATTATACTTTAATAATATCCTGTTCTGTCCTGAATTTGATAATACTCGAGTGAAATTGGTCTTTGATAGTAAAGTAAACTGCCTGCTGACTTCTTGTCCAAGTTGCTTGATGGTTGGTAAATCCCTGGCAATCTGGGAGTACTGCCCCAAGTAATCACATTGAGATATAGGTTTGCCCTGGGCAGATAGTTTTCACTCTGCCTGATTTGCCAATTTACTGTGTTCCATTTTGTACTTCCGCCCAAGATGAATACATGCATAGAATTCCATTTGACGCACAGAACTGAAATTATTCATTCAGCTAAACCACTCCTCAGGGGAAAATGCTAAATTAAGGGAAGGGTAATTACAACAGTATGAGGCAAGAACTGGAGAAATTAGATTAGTGCAGCTAAAAACTTCATATCACGCATGTGGGAGTTTTTCAAAGGCCACCATGTTCAGGACGAGCATGTTCCTGTGAAGATGAAAGATAGGGATAGCAAGATTCAGGAACCCTGAATGGCAAGAAATTGAAAGTTCAGTCAAAAAGAAGCATGAAATATATGTAAGGTTTAGGAAACTGAAATCAGACAAGCCCCTTGAAGAATATAAAGGAAGCAGCAAAAAAATGTAACAAGGAATTAGGAGGGTTAAAAGGGGTCATAAAATGTCCTTAGCCAATAGGATTAAGGAGACTCCTAAGGCATTTTATATGTATATTAGGAGCAAAAGGTAAGCTAGCGAAAGGGAAGATCCACTCAAGGGCAAAGGAGAGAATTTGTGTGTGGAGCCAGAAGAATTGGGTGTTGTCCTTAATGCGTACTTTGCTTTGGTATTCACCAAGGAAAAGAAATGGATGATGGTAAGATTAGAGAGGAGTACATTGATTTTCTGGGGCATGTTAATTTTAAGAAGGAGGAGGCATTGAGGTTTAAAAAGCATTTAGATAAATAAATTCCCACGGTGTGATGGAATCTCATAGAGTCCTACATTGCAGGTAAAGGCTATTTGAACCATTGAATCTGCACTGACCCTCCAAAGATCAACCCCTACCCTATTCCTGTAATACCATATTCATCATAGATAACTCACCTAGCCTGCTTACCCCTGGGAGAAAGTGAGGACTGCAGATGCTGGAGATCAGATAGATTTTCAATTTTCTGTCAGGCACTGGGGAAGCCAGCCTTGCCTGGTCCTTGAGGAAAGTTGCCTGCTTTTCTTTTGTCATCGGAGGCAGAGGGAAGTTCTTACGATGAGGTAATAGCGTCTCTAACTTTCGGCTGGGGGCCCATGTTCAGGTCCTGTTTGCTCCAGAGGTGTAGCAAAGCAGGCCTGGAGAATTTGTTTAAAAAATTTCTAAAACAGGCTGCCAATTTACAAGATTAAAAACCGAATTAACTTCGGATGCTGTTACTCAGATAGAGAAACTGCTGGGAAGGCTCAACAGGTCTTGCACATCTCTGGAGGGAAATCAGAGTTAATGTTGAGGGTTGGTTCTGAGGAAGGGTCACTTGCCCGAAACGTCGATTCTCCTGCTCCTGGGATGCTGTCTGACCTTTTGCGCTTTTCCAGCAACACATTTTTCAGCTCTGCTTATCCCTGGAGGGCAATTTAGCATGTCCAAACTACCTAACCAGCACATCTTTGAACTGTGCAACGAAACTGGAGCAGCCGGAGGAAATCCACAGACATGGAGAATATTTAAACTCCACACAGAAAGTTACCCAAGGCTGGAATCAAACCGAGATCCCTGGTGGTGTAACAGTGCTAACCACTGTGCCACCATGCTGCCTGGAGATCTATTTCAAGAGACAATGGAGGAGATTGTTGCGGCCTTTCACAGAGATCTTTGTATCCTCTTTAGCTATGGGCGAGGTCCCAGAAAATTGGAGAATGGCCAATGTTGTTTTTTTCAAGAATGTGGTGCTGGAAAAGCACAGCAGATCAGGCAGCATCCGAGGAGCAGGAGAAGCGATGTTTCGGCTAAAAGCCCTCTGAGCTGTGTTTTTCTTGCACTATACTCTTGAGTCTAATCTCCAACGTCTGCAGTACTCACTTTTGGCAATGTTGGTTTTTTGTTTAAGAAGGGCAGTAGGGGTAATCTGGAAAATTACAGGCCAGTGAGACTTACAACAATGGTAGAGAAATTATTGGAGAAGGTTCTTAGGGACCAGATTTACTGGCATTTGCAAAATAATGAACTTATTTTAGATAGTCAGCATGTTTTTGTGTAAGGTCTTTTCTCAAATTTATTTGACTGTTTTGGAGGAAGTTGTGAAAATGATTGATGAGGGTAGAGCACTGGATGTTGTCGACATGGACTTTACAAAAGCATTTCATCTTTTTAAAGATTAAATCACATAAGATCCATGGTGAGTTGGTAAGTTGGATACAAAATTGGCTTGGTCATAGATGACAGAGGGTAATTGTGGAGGAGTGTTTTTCTGACTGGAGATTTGTGACCAACGGTGTCCACAAGAATCAGTGCTAGGATCTCTATTGCTTGTAATATATATAAATAATTTGGATGAGAGTGTAGGTGGTCTGATTGGTAAGCTTACAGATGACATTAGAATTGGTGGAGTTGTTGATAGTGAGGAAGGTTGTCAAAGGAAATAGATCACTTGGTAAGTTGGGTGGAGAAATAGCAGATGGTGTTTAATACAGACAAGTATGAGGTGATGCATTTTCAGAAGTCAAATGCAAAACGAAAGTGGCAGGATCCTTAGGAGCATTGATACATAGAGAGAGCTTGGGATGTGAATCCATCGCTTCCTGAAAGTGGCAACGCAAGTGGATAAGGCGGTCAAGAAGTCATGTGGCATGTTTGCCTTCATCAGTCAGGGCATTAAATATTAAAGTTAGCAAGTCATGTTGCAGCTATGTAAACTTTAACTAAGCCTTATTTAGAGTATTGTTTGCAGTTCTGGCCCCACTAGAGGAAAGATGTGAAGGCTTTGGAGATGGTGCAAAAGAGTTTACCAGGATGTTGTATGTATTGGAGACTATTAGCTATGAGGAGAGGTGAAGAGTGACCTGATAGATGTACAGAAAATTATGAGAGACATGGATAGGGTGGATAGTCAGAGTTTTTTGTCAGAGTCACATGCTAGGCAGTGTGAATTTAGGCCAGAGGAGGAACGTTTGAAGGAGATTTGTGAGGCAAGTTCTTTTTATACAGAGTGGTAGCTTTTAGAATCTGCTGCTGAGGAAGGTGTTAGAGCCAGAGATGGTAGCAATGTTTAATAGCGTTTAAATAGATGCATGTACAAGCAGGGAATAGAGGAGTATGGCCCAAATGCAGGGAGATGTGATTAATTTTGGAAATGGCATTGTGGTCAGCACAGACACTGGTGAGTTGAAGGTTTATTCTTGTTCTGCCCTGTCCCATATTCTCACCAGATTATGATGCTACTTAGATTTCATTCACGCTTTCTTCCAACCTTCAACTCTCAGAGTTACCTTCTTGAACCCTGTCTTGCTTTTCATCGCCCAGTTTACTGCATCTATACTGTATATCTCAATTGCTTTCCATTATAATGGATTCCGCATATAACAAATCTTTGAAAAAGAGCTTTATTTTCAACTTGTACTTGAGCACAAGGCCAACCCAGTTCTTACTGGGCATGATTTTATCTCTGCTACGGGTCAAGGAAATACTGTGGGGGGAAAGGGGTGTGGGAAGTAAATCTTCCTTTTTTGGGAGAGTCCTTATGACCATGGGAGTCATCCTTCCCCTTCACCCCACCTCCCCAAGATCATATGACCACTATCACCCTCTTTCTCCAGCAACACCCAAGACCTACCTTCAGTTCAGCTTCCATTATTCCTCGTCTTTATGAGGACTAGAGTCAGTTTCTAGAGGGCATCGCTTGATCTACAGAGCTATTGGTCAACTTGATTGGCCATTGGTTCTTCATAGTGACACTTTCTCCTCAGATGGGGGCAGAAGCATTGCCTTGGGCCACTTGACATATCACTGAGTGTAAAATAGCTGAAATTCAGCTGGCTTTATTGTGGTCAGCCTCCCTCCCAGCTGACTTTTTAATCAGGTAGTGGTGGAATAACTTCCTGTATGATCCAACCCAAAGGTTTCCCTGGAAGGGGAAACAAGTTACACTAAATAGCTATTTGTCTGTCTATTTCTACTATTTGCTTAAAGCCAATTGCAATCAGGAAATGTTCTGCAGAATATGGTCGGGCAAGGTAGAAATAACAATACAACCTACCAACACCCAAACCTATTAGCCAAGTGTTAAAAATGGTTTGTTCAGTCAACCAAGGTTGATAGGCAAATGCAGCTTGATTTGAATCCGTTTAACAAACTCTTATGTCAGGATAAGACGTTCAGTGATTCAGTTTCTACTGTCAGAACCAGGAAAAAGAAAATGCATTATTTGTTTTATGAAATAATTATTTTTCTTAGAATGGCACGGTGGTTCAGTGATTAGCAATGCTACCTCACAGCACCAGGGACCCAAGTTCGATTCCAGCCTTAGCTGACTGTCTGTGTGGAGTTTGCATATTCTCCCCATGTCTGCATGGGTTTGCTCCGGTTTCCTCCCACGGTCCAAAGATGTGCAGGTCAGGTGAATTGGCCATGGTAAATTGCCCATAGTGTGAGCTGCATTAGTCAGAGGAAAATGGGTCTGGGTGGGTTACTCTTCGGAGGGTTGGTGTGGACGTGTTGAGCTGAAGGGCCTGTTTCCACACCATAGGGAATCTAAAAAAACATAGACTTGAGGTGCAGAAGTTGCTTGAAGATGTATCAAGTTGTCTATTAATATGAAAAAAATGAACTGCAGCAACTACTTATATTTTTGAAGGACATTTACTCTAATAAAGGTACATCACAGGAGCATTAGCAAACAAAATATAACACCAAGTCATACAAAGAGAGATTATGTCACATTGCTAAAGGCTTGCTCAAAGAGGTGGAGTTTAAGTATTGTCTTAAAGGAGGAAAGTGAATGAGAGAACTGTAGAAAGAGAATTTCGAGCTTGGGGCCGAGGCAACTGAAGGCATGGCTTACCAATGGTAACGTGATTACCCAGAATTAAAACTGTCAAAATTCAGGCCGTAGTTTCTTATTTAAAAACTAAGCTTTTTTTTATTTTCTCAGGACTATCATTTTTAAAGTAATGGAGAAAATGTGTCTTGAGGCAAACCATGCTGCACACATAATTTGAACTTCAGCAGTATAGAATTCTTCAGGTCTTTGACTTTGTAGTAACAAAAGTGAAAGATAGCATACAACTTGTGACCAGCATTTTCCGTTTGTTGTTGAAGTTATTCCACAAAGCATCATGGTCTTCTATGTTCAGGGCAGTTTGTCAGCCTTCCTTCTGTTCTGCACAAAGATGTGTTAAGACTTTTGATGTATATGTCTGTTGAAAAATGAACAGTGAAGTTTACTGCAGTGACTGGTGAACAATTGCACCGATTTAGCATTGTGGGGATGTTGTAATCACCATTGCATGCACTCTAAAGCTGAATTTTCCCAATTACAGTTAATCTGTGGTGTTGTGTGAATTCCATGGCATTCAATCCACCATAGCTTCAGGCCAATTTTTTCACTGAATCTTTTCCTTTTCACCTCATTAATTATGCATCAAAGATGATGGGTGTAATTTTCAGGAATCGCATAGCAAGTGAGGGAGAAATGCTTGTCACTAGAAAAATATCCTGGTTTCCATGCCTTTTATACCACAGGGCTCTTAACTTTTTTTCATTTTTGTAGCCCTGCAATTAGTTTGAGCAACAGGACAATAAATAACAAATTGCATCCATATAGCAAGTAGTACACAAAAAAAATCTAAGACAGTTGTCATGAGGCAGGTGAGGAAACTGACCTTTAATTCACAGGGGTGAATGATGACTGTTAAAAGTTGGCAATTGAGTACGGGTTGAAAATTAAATTGGTGTATCTTAAGTCTGGATTTCCACAAGTTAGGAACAATGCAATTTATGATTGTGCTAACAGGTGAATGGTACCTGGGAGAGGAATGCTCAACAAACATCAAGAAATAAAGGAATAAATGAAGAAATGTAAGGCAGTGGATGTTGCCACGGGAGGGTCTGGAGGGTTTGAGCTATAGGGAGAGGCTGAATAAGCTGGAGCTATTTTTCCTGGAGCATTGGAGGCTGAGGGGTGATCTTATAGAGATTTATAAAATGATGAGAGGCATGGATGGGGTAAACAGACAAAGTCTTTTCCCTGGGTTGGGAGAGTCCAAATATCCTTGGATCACTGGGGTATGTTTTGTGGTAAGCATAAATTCTACTGGAGAGACAGTTTGCATCTGAATAGGTTAGAGACCAGCATTCTGGCAGGCAGGTTTGCTACTGCAACACAGTTACGTTTAAACTAAGTAGTCGGGGGGAGGGGACAAACTGGATGTTTAAGAAGGAAATTGGAGGGAAAGTTAGAACAAGGGAAGTCAAGAAAGACAACTGTATCAATGAAGCAGAAAACTCAGAAAGGGATCATGCTGTAAGGTTGAGTGAAATAGGAGTTGATGGGAAGGGTGAGGGCAATAACAAATTAAAAATATTATACATGAATGCACAAAACATTAGAAATAAGATGGATAAGTTTGAGGCTCTTTTGGAAATTGGCAGATACGATATTGTGGTAATAACTGAGACATGGCTTGAAGTGAACAGGGCCTGGGAAATGAATATTCAAGGCTACACGTGATATCGTAAGGACAGACTCACGGGCAGAGGGGGTGGGGTGGTCATGTTAGTAAGGGATGATATTCAGTCCCTTGCATGGGGGGACCTAGAATCAGGGGATGTAGAGTCAGTGTGGATAGAGCTGAGAAATACTAAGGCTAAAAGACCCCCAAACAGTAGTCTGGATGTCAGATGTAAGTTAAATCAGGAGCTGAATTTGACCTGTCGCAAAGATGTTACTGCAGTTGTTATGGGGGTTTCAACATGCAGGTAGACTGGGAGAATCAGGATGGTATTGAACCTCAAGAAAGAGACTTTGTGGAGTGCCTCTGAGATGGATTCTTAGAACAGCTGGTGCTGGAGCCGACCAGGGAGAAGGCAATTCTGTATCTGGTATTGTGCAAGGAACCAAAATTGGTCAGGGACCTTGAAGTGAAGGAGCCATTGGGAAGTAGTGATCATAATACAATAGGCTTCAGTCTGCAATTTGAGAGGGAGAGGGTACAATCGGAAGTGACAATATTTCTGTTGAATAAAGGGAATTATGGAGCTATGAGGGAGGAGCTGGGCAAAGTTCAATGGTGCAATACCTTAGCAGGGATGATAGTGGAGAAACAATGGCAAATATTTCTGTGTATAATGCAGAAGTTACAGGACCAGTTCATTCCAAAAAAGAAGAAAGATCCCAGGAGGAGGCATGGGCAGCCGTGGCTGACGAGGGAAGTTAAGAAACATATAAAGTTAAAAGATAAAAAGTATAATATAGCAAAGATAAGTGGGAAAACGGAGGACTGGGAACCTTTAAAGAACAACAGAGGATTACTAAGAAGGAAATACTCAGAGAAAAAAAATGAGGTATGAAGGTAAACTGGCCAATAATATAAAGGAGGATAGTAAAAGTTTTTTTAGGTATGTGAAAGGCAAAAAAATGGTTAGGACTAAAATTGAGCCCTTGAAGACAGAAACAGGGGAATATAGTACGGGGAACAAAGAAATGGCAGAAGAATTGAATTGGTACTTCAGATCTGTGTTCACTGGGGAAGACAAAAGCAATCTCCCTAAGGTAACAGTGGCTGAAGGACCTGAACTTAAGGGAATTTATATTTGCCAGGAATTGATATTGGAGAGACTGTTAGGTCTGAAGGTTGATAAGTCCCCGGAGCCTGATGGTCTACATCCCGGGGTACTGAAGGAGGTGGCTCGAGAAATCATAGATGCGTTGGTGATTATTTTCCAGAGTTCGATAGATTCGGGATCAGTTCCAGTGGATTGGAGGGTGGCTAATGTTATACCACTTTTTAAGAAAGGTGGGAGAGAGAAAGTAGGAAATTATAGACCAGTTAGTCTGACCTCAGTGGTGGGAAAGATGTTGGAGTCTATTATAAAGGCTGAAATTACAACACATCTGGATAGTAGTAACAGGATAGGTCAGAGTCAGCGTGGATTTATGAGGGGGAAATCATGCTTACCTAATCTTCTTGAATGTTTTGAGGTTGTAACTCTGAAGATGGACAAGGGAGATCCAGTAGATGTAGTGTACCTGGACTTTCAGAAAGCTTTTGATAAAGTCCCACATAGGAGGTTAGTGAGCAAAATTAGGGCACATGGTGTTGGGGGCAAAGTACTAACTTGGATTGAAAGTTGATTGGCTGATAGGAAACAAAGAGGAGTGATCAACGGCTCCATTTTGGAATGGCAGGCAGTGACCAGTGGGGTACCACAGGGATCAGTACTGGGACCGCAGCTTTTTACAATATATGTTAATGATATAGAAGATGGTATTAGCAATAACATTAGCAAATTTGTTGATGATACTAAGCTGGGTGGCAGGGTGAAATGTGATGAGGATGTTAGGAGATTACAGGGTGACTTGGACAAGTTAGGTGAGTGGTCAGATGCATGGCAGATGCAGTTTGATGTGGATAAATGTGTGGTTATCCACTTTGGTGACAAGAACAGGAAGGCAGATTACTGCCTACATGGAATCAATTTAGGTAAAGGAGCAGTAGAGAGAGATCTGGGTGTTCTTGTACACCAGTCAATGAAGGTAAGCATGCAGGTACAGCAGGTAGTGAAGAAGGCTAATAGCATGCTGGCCTTCATAACAAGAGGGATTGAGTATAGAAGCAAAGAAGTTCTTTTGCAGCAGTACAGGGCCCTGGTGAGACCACATCTGGAGTACTGTGTGCAGTTCTGGTCTCCAAATTTGAGGAAAGACATTCTGACTATTAAGGGAGTGCAGCGTAGGTTCACGAGGTCAATTCCTGGAATGGCGGGATTACCTTACACTGAAAGACTGGAGCGAATGGGCTTATATACCCTTGAGTTTAGAAGACTGAGAGGGGATCTGATTGAGACATATAAGATTTTTAAAGGATTGGACACTCTGGAGGCAGGAAACATGTTTCCGCTGATGGGTGAATGCCGAACCAGAGGACATAGCTTAAAAATACGGAGTAGGCCATTTAGGACAGAGATGAGGAGAAACTTCTTCACCCAGAGAATGGTGGCTGTATGGAATGCTCTGCTCCAGAGGGCAGTGGAGGCCCAGTCTCTGGATTCATTTAAGAAAGAGTTGGATAGAGCTCTCAAGGATTGTGGAATCAAGGGTTATGGAGATAAGGCAGGAACAGGATACTGATTAAGGATGATCAGCCATGATCATATTGAATGGTGGTGCAGGCTCAAAGGGCAGAATGGCCTACTCCTGCACCTATTGTCTATTGTCTAAAACTAGAGGGCATAGGTTTAAGGTGAGAGGAGAAAGATTTAAAAGGGACCAAAGGGGCAACCTTTTCATGCAGAGGGTGGTGCATGTGTGGAGTGAGCTGCTAGAAGAAGTGATGGAGGCTGGTACAAATACAACATTTAATAGGCATTTGGATGGGTACATTAATAGGAAGGCTTTTAGAGGGATATGGGCCAAATGCTGGCCAATGGAACTAGATTTATTTAGAGTATCTGGTCAGCATGGACGAGTTGGCTCTGTTTTCATGCTATTTCCTCTATGACTTTATGCTAAGATGAACTGAGGTAGAGGTAATATTGTTGATTTTGTTAAACATAGTGCCTCAATCTGTAGGAAAACATAATTTAGATTATTATATTGTTACAGATTCATAGAGGTGTGTACAGCACAGTAACAGAATCTTAGGTCCAACTCATCCATGCCAACCAGATATCCTAAATCAATCTAGTTTCATTTTATCCCTCAAAACTTTTTTATTCATATATACAAATGCCTTTTAAATATTATAATTGTACCACCCTCCACCTCCACCTCCACCTCCTATGGCACCTCATTCCATCTGCACACCACCTCTGCATGAAACCGTTGGCTCTTAATTCCCTTGTAAATCTTTCCTCTCTCACCTTAAACCTATGCTGTCTAGTTTTGGACTCCCCTAACCTGAACGGGGAAAAAAAATAGGTTCTATTTTGGTATCTTTTCAGATTTCCCCCTTATTATTTTTTTTATTCACTCAAATTTTGGATAGGTTTAATTGGAAGGGATGCTGTTTGATCTTGGATTAATTTGCATGCAGCAAAAAAGTGAATGGCTTGTTGTTAATGGTGGTGTCGAATCATGTTAACTCATCTTCTTTATAATGTCAAAACTAATAATCTTCTCCTGTGATTATGTCATGAGAATTAATTATTCATCTGAACTCGGTATGATGATGGCCTAGTGGTATTATCGTTAGCTTGTTAATCCAAAGACCCAAGTTATGTTCTGGGGACTTGGGTTTGGATCTGGAACTAAGAGTCTAATGGTGACCAAGAAACCATCGTTGATTATCGTGAAAAAAACCCATCTGGTTCACCAATGTCTTTTAGAGAAAGAAACTGCCATTCTTAACTGGTCTGGCCTATATGTGACTCCAGACCCACAGCAATGTGATTGACTCTTAACTACCCTCTGTGCAATTAGGGATGGACAATAAATGCTGGCCTAGCCAGTGATCGCCATCATTCCATGAATGAATCAAAAATAAACAGAAGATCACAGAGTTGGATCAGAAAGAAATCAAACAGGAATTCAAGTATGATTGCTGCCAATGGTGAGTTTGAATGTTGATGTTAGTGTATTTATTCCATTTTAAAACTTATTGCCTTCCTGATGTTTCCCTTTTAGTCTGGTGAAAAGTTGCATGGTAAATGAATGCTCAGTGGTACCTTAGTCAGTTTGCAATTCTCTGTATAGTAGCCTGAGCAGAATATCAGCTGGTTGATCCAAGTGGAACATCAAAAGTGTGTCTAATTCAAAGACCTTTTAATACAATGGTATGCACCCTTTCCATCAATAGTTGTGGGATTATTATCAATAATGAGAACAATAGATGTTCAATTCTTCAGCCCATACCCTGGCCCAGGGTCACAGAGGCCTCAGATCTCACCTGTGGTTACACCATTTGATTAAGATCACATTATAGAGATTGCACCTTGGGACACTAAATATCCAAGGTTCAATTTCACAGCCAATTGCAGTGTCAGAGAAAGATTAATTTGCTGCATGAGGGCTTAAAATTTTCAACAAAAATTTCACAGAAATATTTAGTTTGTGGTTCCTTCAAGTAAGTGCACGATTTTTCTGGTTTTTCATTTACCAATAGATTTGTAGAACCAGGATTTAAAGAAAATAACTGTTCAGTAAAGGAGACTTTCAAAGTGTCTTAGCAAGAACACTACTTTCATATACAATGGATTACTATTTAAATTAATCTGAATAATGCAGAGGAAATGAGCCTGAATAATTCCCCGAATAAACTAACCTTCTTATGTTCTAGTTTTAAATGTCAGCATCCATCAACAAGACACAGAGGCCTTGAGCTGTGATAAAGTGGTAACCATTATGACGTCTTAAAACCCAGAGCCAAATGTATGTAAATAAGAAATTACAAACATATATGAGCTCTATTAGGTGCATTTGGATCAAAAGTGGCAATACCATAGCATTTTCACATTGGCTATATGTGCACACAAATTAAGACAGTGAAACTACAAATTTAATACTAGGTCCTCAGGACCATTTTGATACCATGTAATTACCTCTTGCCCATCAAGTAACAAAGAGAGCTTCATTAAATGGTAAAATGATGGACAAAATACAAATTGCCACCTTGCAGAGTGTAATAGTTCAAAGCATAATGACCAGAAGAACCTTGTAATTATTGTAACTATCTATCTGAGCTGTTTGGCTCTAAGTGACATAAATGATGTAACTAACTACTGTATTAGTAATCCTAAATGTTTTATTTTATTAAGTACAATTTCAGAAAACCTAATGCATTTTGCACTTAAGGGTGCAATGAAAATTATTCAAAAACAATTCTGAATACATGAAGAAGGTTTTATAATTGAAGGGATTGCAAAAGGTAGTTGAGGCTTCTATATGCTGGGAGAACCAACCTGTTGCCTATTTATTTACTTTTGCTGACGCAGTATTTTTAAACATTGGTTCCAATATTCCCAATTTTTAGTTGAAATTGGTTTGTGTTAGATGACAACTAATGCACCACCTTCACTCCCACAATAACTTGAAATATTGCCTCTTTTATTCATCGAAACTTCAACTGCATCATTGCAATTAAAAGCATAGGCATAAGGTGTGAGGTACTCTTGGTGTTTTACGTACTGTAGGTCTGGCCTGTTCCCCAAGCCTGTGTTGCTGCAGTCACCTGAGCCATGTTGCATTTCATTTGGTGATCAAAGATGGACCACATGTATAAAGCTCTGGGTAAGGCAGGGGGAAAGAACATACTCAACGCTGCCCCCATTCTGATGGCCACCTTTGAGCATGGCTACAGGAAGCTGTGCGTAGACCCTCAGTACATAAACACCAAGTGTCACTATGTACTGAAGTTGTACCTGTCCCTGCTGTTACAAAGTCTGGGCCTGGCCTCATTGCCATTGAATGCTCCAAGTAGTTGGTTCCATGTCGCACATCATTTATGGAAAAATTTGTAAAGGAGAACACCTTTGACCACAAGTCCATCAGGAAGTGGTCAGCATATAACTTCCTCAGCCTTCAGGAGAGGGTGGAACCTTTTACATTGTTTCCAGAGAAGACTATCAAAGTCAATTGCAGGAATGCCTCATTGTCAGAACTTTCCAACAAACATCAAGACATTGCTTGGCTGTCGGTGAGGTGGGCACTACCTGTGAGATTTTTAATGCATGCCCGGGCTCTCTCTGCCACCATATGTTGCCCTCAAAGCGTTGCAGGGTGGGGAAGAGACTATCGTACATCTCTTTCAGAATTGTCTTTGGAAAGGAATTCTGGAGTGATGGTGTGGTTTTGTCAAATTTTGTCCAGAGCAGCTGTGTGATGCAGAACACTGCTGTAAATCTGTTCCCAAAGACACACACCAAGACAAGCATTGACTGTGCCTGGAGAACCGTCAACTCGGTAAAAGGTAATCTTTGGTCTGCCCAAAACTTGTTGTTCATCCAGTGCAAGGAGTTGATCTCAACAAAGTGTTGCAAACTGGCACATTCCATTGTCCAGGCCTACATGCTGAGGGACAAATTAAAGCTTGGGACAGTTCCACAAAGGCACATGAGGAAAGATCACAGTCTAAAGTCTTTCTGCAAAATTACAATGGGGGCCCATCAGTTTGTCAGACTTTAATATTGTCTCAAATCTATGTAAATACTTTCCTGCATAATTAAGAAATGCTTTTGGTTTTTGCAATTGCAGGGAATGTCATATTCCAATGTTTGTCTTTCTAGAAATGCAAGGCTATATAAACTGCTTCAGTGCCTGCTTATGTTCGTAACGATTTTTATGAATAAAGGATATCTTTGCAAATAGAAACTTCTAATCTGTCAGGTGGATGCCAGTGTTGTAGGTGTCCTGGCACAACTTGGCTGGTAGCATAGCTAGTTAGACTGAAATGTTAGATTTTATTTAATGCAGGCAACGATGATCAGTCAGCAAGTGTCCTGTGTCACCTTCTTTGGGAAAGCCCTGCCAAATGAAGTTTCTCTCAGCAGCTGTCCATTGCAGGAAAGGAGAGATCAAGGATCACCAAGGGATTCAGATGATGAGCCAGGGTGGATACCCAAGTGAGAGTCCCAAAAGGCAGGAAGGAGTTCGCCAGCAAAGACGGGGAGTCAGTGCTTAGTGGCTTTGAGACTGCTGTCCCATACGACCACTAAATGGGCATTGATTGCTCATTTATGGACCTTAATTGGTAGTGAGTTAGAAAGACTGTCCATCAGCCTTCCTAGCAGGAACAGGTCCCAATCCTGCACCCTCCCACTTAATTAAATGTTCCTCAACCTCAAACTCAAACATGTACTTCATTAATTAATTCTGTTTCTGTGTCCATAGTGCCCTCAAACCTTCTGAGTATTTTCAGCATTTTGTATTTTGCTTTAAGATATCAGTATTTTGCTTTTCTTTTGCAGTTCTTTAGCTCTCAATATTAGTGTCTTGTTACCATTATTTCTATACACTGGTGATACACATCATGAAAATATGCATGTAAATATGCAGTGTGGTTTGTTTTTGTGGTCTACGCTGAGGGAGAGCGCTGATGTTTGTTTTTTGGTGCTATGTAAGTGCAAAATATTTCTTGGCCTTACGTTAATGTTTGATTATTTTGGCAATGCTTTGTTAGATAAAATGACCTCAGTTAATTTGATTCAAATTGCAATGCTGCCTTTCTTTCAAAGAATACCTTTTGTGCGATGCATCAATAGTGTTTTGTATTTTGACAGTTTTGTTACAAAAGTGACTTTTAGCATCTGTAAATAAATTACACTACTAGAGCACAAATTGACTGAGCAATTGTAGTCCCACTCTGAATGACATTTTAGTATTGGGGTTGCCATGGTCTGGTAAAGCATGAACTATAACAATATCTAATGTATAAGTAAATACATTTTGCTTCTAGCAAATTGTTACCCAGGATATTAGAAAAAATCTTTTGAAGACAGAAGCAAAATGTCAATTCAAATCCAAGCCAGTCAGTGACAGAAAATAAAGCATATTTCTTTATGGATAGACTTCATTAATGACTTTTTTTTCTTATGTCCAGAAATGTTGTTACACACAGCTGAACTGTATTTTTCCCATTACCATATCACCTATGGAATGTTTTCATCAGTAACTACCACCAGTAAATCACTCGTAGTTCCAATTGAATAATTTACACACAAACCTCATTAAGGGCAATGCAAACCATCAAGGGATGTGGAGGTTAGAGAGCTAAATCCAAATGGAGTTGAAAGGGCATTATTAGCTACAGTACTCAGTCTTCCAACAGTCGTCTCGACAGTTTCCTCTTTACCAGTTCCACCCAATGAATTAAGTGAATTAAACCAATCACCTGCTTCACCAACTGCTTCTTGAACATTGACGTTTGGTTAATTTTGTTTACTGCAAATCTCAGGAGAAGGAAATTTGTTCATGTTGTATGGCTTTTTGCTTTAATGTCATTCTTCACTGACATCTGCAAGGGTGCCATACAGGTAGCAGCTGCTTGTCGCTTTGCAATCACGATAAGTCTACATGATGTAAGTGGTTGTGAGTTAGAATTCCAGATCATAATTTCATCAAATGAGCACTCTGGTTTCAAAGCTTTGCTTAATAAAGAGAAATTTGCAAAGTAAGGATCGCTCTCTTACTGGAATTGGTCTTTGTAAGTAGAAGTTTTGCAATATATGCTTAATAACTTGCCTGGTGGAAGTTGTCTAAGTATAAATTTTTAAAAAGCCAAAATGTAACATTGGCCTCTGCCTTACTCTCGTAATTCCATGATCCTCTGATAAAAATTTCCCTTTCTGTGACTAATGCCATTTGCTTCTTTCTGTAGATTTTGATGGTGGGTATTTTATTGTACTGTGATAAAGACCGTTTCCCTCCATATTTAGGTTATGCAGGAAGTATTACCAGTCTCTCATATTTCATGTGGTTGATACGAAAACTTCAAAAACGTCGTGGGTGTCATCCATGAATGTATGCCTCATGAACCTTCTTAGAATCATAGAAACCCTACGATGCAGAGAGGGGCCATTGAGCCCATCGAGTCTGCACTGATCCAACAAAGACCAGCACCACACCCAGACCCAGTCTCCATACCCTACCCCCATAACCCAACACTTACTGTGGCTATCCACCTAAACTACACATCCTTGGATATTGTGGACAATTTAGCATGGTCAATCCATCTCACCTACACATCTTTGGACTGGGTGAAAACCAGAGCACCCAGCAGAAACCCATGGTGACATGGGGAGAATGTGCAAATTTGTGCAAATTCCACAGCAATGAGCCACTATGCCACCCCTTGCAGTAGTTTTGCATACCATTATGCACAATTATGTCTGTCAAATGCAATTTCTCTTACTCTGCCATGATACTGGAGGCCATCTTAGACTGGTGGCTCGAGTCTTCTTAACTTTTTAACTGTTGAGTCCACAGGTGAGATTTCCGTCTCCCAATTGTGTTTTTATCTTGCTAGGAAACAATTTTCTTCTGACTTCGGTTTTGCATTATTTTCAACATCTGCACTAATCTCATGTGGTCTCTTTGTTGATCAGAAAGTGTGCGAAACACATTCGTATGCCTCATCCGAATTAGAGATTCCTATTGCATTGTACTTCCTCCTGCACAAAATGTTTATGTACTGGTGTGGTTTAGAAAGCCTTAAAAAAAACCTCCTCTGTGAGTTTATAATCTCTGAGGGAAGCCTGCAGTGAAGTTGGGAACATTCTGAATGCTAAGTATAAGATGCTTTGACACCTTCCAATGTCTCTATTAGATGCCTCATTATAAGGTCATAGCACTTTTTCTGCAGTGATTCATCATAGGGATCTATTCAGCAAAGGCTCTTACATTATGTAAATATTGTTATGTGTTACATTCCTGTTGATGAAAATTCTGTAATATATGAAGAAAAATTAAAAAGCTCTTTGCTTCTACTTGCAGCTTTATGCTGTGAGTTAAATTAACATACAATTCTGACTCATGAACTAGTGCGTTTTGTTTTCTTTATTCATTTATGAGATGCTGTCTCTGGTTAGACAGCATTTATTGACCATCCCTAATTGCCCAGAGTGTCTGCAGTTACTCGTAGGACAAAGTAGGTAAGAATGGCAGGTGTCCTTCCCTAAAGGACACTAGTGAACCAGATGGGTTTTTGCAATGATTGACAGTGGATTCATGGTCATCATCAGACTCTTAATTCCAGTTGTTTTAAAATTGAATTCAAATTCTACCACAGCGTGATTTGAACCTGGTCCCCAGAACATTACCTAGGTCTCTGGATTAACAGTCTAGCAATAATACCAGGAGGTCATCACCTCCCCGATGAACTCACTGATAACTGATGACTTCTCTGTATTTTTTTCACTGCTCCAAGCTGCTCAGCCACATAACACATAGTTGTTGGTAGGCAGAAGGTCATTTCTCATTAATAACCGAGCACCTGTCCACAGACTAATGTGTTACTTGTACCAACTAAACTCCATCTTTGCACAACTCCTTGACCCCAGACTGTCCAACTTCTTGACCAAGCAGCTGTGTAAAAAGCAATCCTTGGTTTTTAAAAATAGTTGTTTTCTTTTTTCAGTTCACAATTTGAAAAACAGAAAAGATAGCAAGACATGATCTTTACAATAGCAGACTGTCTGAGTGACTATGGAGGGTACGTAAAGGTATGGGGCTAGTACAGGAAATCTGAGGGGTCATGTGTAGGCATGGGGATGGGTAGCAGTTTAGAAGATCTTTAAATGATTTTGGTAGCTGTCTCCACACCCTCACTGCTCATGCACTCCATCATGGCTTGAAAATGCACAATGAATTTGACTTCTGAGTGAAAAGATAAAAATCGTAAGCAAAGCCACATACAGTTAGATACACATTTCAGAATGTCTGGACCTATGTGTTCTGGCCTGAAATGGATTCCCATTCTTTACTGAAAAGACCAAAGTGAATGACTGTGTTGGTCTACTTTTGCTATGTACTTTGAATACACAGCCTTAATAGTGGATGTATCTCTGAAACAGAAGGAAGGTTTCCTGAGAGTATATAATTGATATACTTTGGCATAGATATGATGTGATCTGATTTTTTTTAGAAAGGTGTTTGATTAGAGGTAATGGAGACCATTTTGTTTGAACTGGATTTCACTTGGAGGTTTTGGATAAGATCATCTTTGCACTGGCAATTTGCATGAGAGCTGCAAGAAACCTCTATGATGTCAGCATTTGGAACCTTTGATGTGCAGGGGGCCAGATTTTAGGAAAACATATTATGGTGAAAGACTTGCAAGTGTATTTTCTAAGCTGCAAAGAAATAATCCAAGATGGATAATGGAAAAAATCCTGGCTGTAAGAGCTGCACCTTTCCTGAGGTATTTTAGGTGTTAGAGGTGATTCCCTCGAATTCCAGAAGCAGCAATTACTGTTTTATATACTATTGCATTGTTTTGAAACTTTGGGGGGCAAAAGATCAAAACAGTGGCACCTTAGAAAGGAGGAAGACACACAAAGGCAGTGACTACATGGTCAGAGAAAGAAACCTATACTGCTGTCTGACACAGCAGTCAATCTGCACACTTCCTGTACTTGCTGTTTGTGTTCAAGTATTTCTGGACATTTCAGTGTGTCTAGGAAAAATTAACAAACAGTGAAATTCACAGCTGAACTTGGAGGAACATATTTGGGAGAGCTCACAACACGAGAACATAGTTTTTAAGTGTGGCCTTGCTGTAAATCTACAGCAGTCAGTGGAGTGGGTTCTTTCTGGATTATACGTTTTATTGAGATCTGTCTCTTGATTACATTTTAAAAATATAACCAGAAGTATTAAGTTAGCCTGGACCAGTTTTTTTTTAGAGCAATAAGAAGATGCTATTTTCTGGGTCTTTAGATTGTCAAAGAGCAAAGATGGCCTATAATATAGTGAAGTGCTCTTCCTGTCGGATGTGGGAGTTCAGGGAGAGTTTCCATATTATGGTGATTATGCCTGCAGGAAGGGTCTTCGGTTACGAATCCTATCAGATTGCATGGATCAGTTGGAGTGGCAGTTCGAGGCAATAACGAACTTACAGGAGCTAGGGGGTGTGATGGAAGATAGTTATAGCAAGGAAGAAAACCCGCATATTTAGTCATGTAGATAAGTTAATTCCAGGAAGAGATAGACAGGTAGTGCAGGAGTCTCCTGTGGCTATCTCCACCTCAAACAAGTAAGCTGTTTTGGAAAATGTAGGAGGTGATGGATTCTCCGGGGAGCGTAGCTCAAACAGCCAAGTTTCTGGTAATGAGACTGGCTCTAATATAATGAGGGATATGTCGGGTTCCAAGCGATCATTTATGATTGGGGACTCTCTAGCCAGAGGCACAGATAGGTGTTTCTGCAGCAGCAAAAATTTAGAATGGTGTATTGCCTCCTTGGTGGCAGAATTGAGGATATCTCAGAGCATCTAGAAAGTTCTCAAAGGGGAGAGGGACCAGCAGGAGGTCATTGTACACATTGGAACTAATGACAAAGGAAGGGAAAAGGACGAAATTCTGAAGGGAGAATGTAGAAAGCTGGTTAAGAATTTAAAAGGGAGGCCTTGGAGGGTCGTAATATCTGGATTGCTCCAGGTGATACAAGCTAGTGAGGGTAGGAACAGAAGGATAGAGGAAATGAATGGCTGAGGAGCTGGTGTAGGAGAGAAGGGTTCACATTTTTGGATCATTGGAACCTCTTCTGGGGCAGAAGTGACCTTTACAAGAAGGATGGATTGCACCTGAATTGGAAAGGAACTAATATACTGGCAGGGAAATTTGCTAGAGCTGCTCGGGAGGATTTAAGCTAGTAAGGTGGGGTGGGGGATGGTGGTGGGACCCAGGGAGATAGTGAGGAAAGAGGTCAATCAGAAAAGGAAGGAATTAAAAAATCAGGGCAGGCAGGAAAAAGCAGAGAACAAGCTAAGACTGATAAAATTAAACAACATTTACTTCAACGCAAGAAACCCAACAGGGAATGCAGATGAACTCAGGGCATGGTTAGGAATATGGGACTGGCATATCATAGCAATTACAGAGACATGGCTCAGGGATGGACAGGGCTGGCAGCTTAATGTTCCAACTGCTATTGGAAGGATAGAAAGGAGGGAAAGAGAGGAGGGGGCGTGGCGTTGTTGATAAGGGATAGCATTCTGGCTGTACCTAGGGAGGGTATTCCTGGGAATACATCCAGGAATGTCATTTGGGTGGAACTGAGAAACAGGAAAGGGATGATCTCGTTATTGGAATTGTAATGTAGAGAAATTGAGAAACAGATTTGTAAGGAGATCTCAGTTATCTGTAAGAATAATAAGGTGGTTATGGTAGGGGGTTTTAACCTTCTAAACATAGATTGGGACTGCCATAGCATTTAGAGTTTAGATGTAGAGGAATTTGTTAAGTGTGTACAAGAAACTTTTCTGATTCAGTATGTGCATGTACGTACTAGAGAACGTGTAAAACTTGGCATGCTCTTGGGAAATAAGGCAGGGCAGGTGACTGAACTGTCAATGGGTGAGCACTTTGAGACCAGTTACCATAAGTCTATTAGTTTTAAAATAATGATGGAAAAGGATAAACTGGATCTTAAAGTTGAAGTTCTACCTTGGAGGAAGGCCAATTTTGATGGTATTTGGCAAGAACTTTCAAACATTGATCAGAGGCAGATGTTTGCAGGTAAAGGGACGGCTGGAAAATGGGAAGCCTTCAGAAATGAGGTAACGAGAATCTAGAGGTAGTATATTCCTGTTAGGGTGAAAGGCAAGTCTTGTCAGTTTAGGGAATGCTGGATAACTAGAGAAATTGAGGTTTTGGTTAAGAAAAAGAAGGAAGCATGTGTCAGGTATAGATGGCAGAGATCAAGTGAAGGGGGAGAAAGTGAGGACTGCAGATGCTGGTCACCAGAGTTGAAAAATGTGGTGCTGGAAAAACACAGCAGGCCAGGCAGCATCTGAGGAGCAGGAGAATTGACGTTTCGGGCATAAGCCCTTCTTCAGGAATGAAGCTGTGTGCCAAGCGGGCTGAGATAAAGAGTTGGGGGAGGGAATTTGGGGGAGGGGCGCTGGGAATACGATAGGTGGAAGGAGGTGAGGGTGATAGGCCGGAGAGGGGGTGGGGCGGAGAGGTCGGGAAGAAGATTGCAGGTCAAGAGGTTGGTGCTGAATCCGGAGGTTGGGACTGAGATAAGGTGGGGGAAGGAGAAATGAGGAAGCTTGAGAAATCTACATTCATCCCGTGTGGTTGGAGGGCTTCTAGGCGGAAGATGAGGCGCTCTTCCTCCAGGCGTTGTGTGGTCAAAGTCTAGCAATGGAGGAGGCCAAGTACCTGCATGTCCTTGGTGGAGTGGGAGGGAGAGTTAAAGTTTTCAGCCACGGGGCGGTTGGGTTGGTTGGTGCGGATGTCCCAGACGTGTTCCCTGAAACGTTCCGCAAGTAGGCGGCCTGTCTCCCCAAAGTAGAGGAAACCACATCGGGTGCAACGGATACAGTAAATGATGTGTGTGGTGGTGCAAGTGAATTTGCGATGGATATGGAAGGATCCATTGGCGCCTTGGAGGGAGGTGAGGGGGGAGGTGTGGGCACAAGTTTTGCATTTCTTGTGGTTGCAGGGGAAGGTGTCGGGAGTGGAGGTTGGGTTGGTGGGGGGTGTGGACCTGATGAGGGAGTCGGGGAGGGAGTGGTCTCTCCGGAATGCTGCTAGGAGTGGGGAGGGAAATGTATCCCTGGTGGTGGGATCTGTTTGGAAGTGGCGGAAATGACAGAGGATGATACGATGTATCCGAAGGCTGGTGGGGTGGAAGGTGAGGACCAGTGGAGTTCTGTCCTGGTGGCGATTGGAGAGGCGAGTTCAAGGGCGGAGGTGCGGGAAGTGGATGAGATGCGGTGGAGAGCATCGTTGACCACGTCAGAGGGGAAATTGCGGTCTTTGAAGAAGGAGGCCATTTGGGTTCAAGAGATCAAGTGAATCCTTAGAAGAGTATAAAGGCAGGAGGAATATACTTAATAGGGAAATCAGAAGGGCAAAAAAGGGACATGAGATAGCTTTGACAAATAGGGTTCAGGAGAATCCAAAGGTATTTTATAAATACATTAAGGACAAAAGGGTAACTAGGGAGAGAATAGGGCCATTCAAAGATCAGCAAGGCCTATGTGTGGAACCAAGGGGTTTGGGGGATATACTAAACAAATATTTTGCACAGTGTTTACAGTGGAAGATATAGAATGTGGAGAAATAGTTGGTGACATCTTGAAAAATGTCCATGTTACAGAGGACTGGAGGTTGGCAAATGTGGTGCCATTGTTTAAGAAGGGTGGAGAGGACAAGCCAGGGAACTATAGACCAGTGAGCCTGACCTCGGTGGTAGGAAAGTTGTTGGAGGGAATCCTGACGAACAGGATGTACATGTATTTGGAAAGGTAAGGACTGATTAGAGATAGTCAACATGGCTTTGTGTGTGGGAAATTATGGTCTCACAAACTTGATTGAGTTTTTTGAAGAAGTAACAAAGAGGATTGATGAGGGCAGAGCAGTAGATGTGATCTATATGGACTTCAGTAAGACTTTTGACAAGGTTCCCCATGGGAGACTGATTAGCAAGGTTAGATCTCATGGAATACAGGGAGAACTAGCCATTTGGATACAAAACTGGTTCAAAGGTAGTGGTGGAGGGCTGTTTTTCAGACTGGAGGCCTGTGACTAGTGGAGTGCCACAAGGATTGCTGCTGGGTCCTCTACTTTTTTGTCATTTACATAAATGATTTGAATGCGAGCATAAGAGGTACAGTTAGTAGTAAGTTTGCAGATGACACCAAAATTGGAGGTGCAGTGGTCAGCAAAGAAGATTACCTCAGATTACAACAGGATCTTGATCATGTGGGCCAAATGGGCTGAGAAGTGGCAGATGGAGTTTAATTCAGATAAATGCGAGGTGCTGCATTTTGGGAAAGCAAATCTTAGCAGGACTTACACACTTAATGGTAAGGTACACTTAATGGTAAGGTTCAAGGGAGTGTTGGTTAGGCCACTGTTGGAATATTGCATGCAATTCCAATCTCCTTCCTATCGGAAAGATGTTGTAAAACTTGAAAGGGTTAAGAAAAGATTTACAAGGATGTTGCCAGGGTTGGAGGATTTGAGCTATGGGCAGACGTTGAACAGTCCTTGGAGCGTCGGAGTCTGAGGGGTGACCTTATAGAGGTTTACAAAATTATGAGGGGCATGGATAGGATAAATAGGCAAAGTCTTTTCCCTGTGGTCGGGGAGTCCAGAACTAGAGGGCATAGGTTTAGGGTGAGAGGGGAACGATATAAAAGAGACCTAAGGGGCAATTTTTTCACTCAAAGGGTGGTACGTGTATGGAATGAGCTGTCAGAGGATGTGGTGGAGGCTGGTACAATTACAACTTCTGAAAGGCAAATGGATGGGTATATGAATAGGAAGGGTTTAGAGGGATATGAGCCAAGTGCTGGAAAATGGGACTCAATTAGGTTAAGATTTGTGGTCCGCATGGACGAGTTGGACCGAAAGAGTCTATTTCCATGCTAGACATCTCCATGACTCTTATGATTCTATTAGTTAATAATCTGTGGTCAAGCAAGGAAATTTCTAAACTGTTATGAGAAAATGCAAACAAATATTATTGCTTGTCCTTTAGTCATTGGAGAGTGGCATCTTAATATTTCCAAAAATTTGAAAGACAATTTGCCTAACTTTAGTTTGGAACCCAATCTACTCTTCTCCAGCCCCACTCCCAAAATCAAAAGGTCTCCGTCATCAGCAGAGTCATTTTTGTGAATAATTCAGATTTAGAATGTTAATGTTGGACTAAAAGTTTGGAACTGTTTGTGCTTTGTAAGTTGCCCGTAAAAAATTAAATGTTTAGGAAACTTCTGTAGATCCATAAATTAAAGGAAATAAATTGTGGGTTCCAATTTCTCTGGGGTTGCAATTCTTGTCGTCTTTAATAAAATATTATGTTATTTTTGGACTGAAAGGACTGGATACTTTAATTAATTGGGTTTTTTGGACCTTTGCAAGTAATTGTTTTGCCCAAATTGATCAATTGATTCACAAGAGCTACAGCTTTTAATCAATTAGTAAACAGTCATGTAAGAGAAACTGAGTTTCTAACACACTTATGTATAAAAGTCTCAATTACTGTTTACTGTAAATTTCAGGATATCGCTTGGCCCAGTGTGAAATGCAACTCTATTTTTCAATGGCGATTGTTTTTAATGTACTAGCGTCACCCAACCTTCCTTACCCAACTCAGTCACAAAATTTGTTACTCCTCCCTGACTAGAGTACTGGAAATCAAGGTTTACTTTTCCCAGAGTTGTCACAAAAGTCAAAGCTTGTAAAAAGTAAGTTAAATTGCTCTATTTACCTGTATTTCGAATTGAGTTTACAGAAAGCATGGACGAGGTTTCTTCACAAGAATGACTATTTATTACAAATAAATAGGTTGTGGCTGTAGATAAACAATTATGAACTGTTGGCTATAACTTAATAGTTAAAATTCTAACCTCCCCCCCCCCCCCCCCCCCCCCCTATAAATTCACTGTCTACATACTCATACCAGCAAGGAAAAAAAAATCAGTGTGATGGGTGGCAGGAAACAGCAATTCAATGGTGTCATCCACTGAGATGATATTTCTACTGACTGTCTCATTCACACCCCTAAGTTGTCCAGCTATCTTGGATCCAATTTCACAATTTTTGATAAAGACAAGGACTTTGATGTCAATAAAATATCACTCATTCACAGACCAATCAGCTGCTTGTTGTTAGCCAAAGCTCCATTCGTACACAACCCTTGGCTCCAAATTATCTGCAAATTATGCTTCCGCTATTGCTTGAACAAGCAGTTATGTAAACAGTACTTAGAATGGATCAATTACTTGGTTTTAAAAGTGCGTTAGTCTTTCAACAAGCCTGGATTTTAAAAACACTTCTTTTATCATTTTAATCTACATTCAAAATTACAGAATATGTACAAAAAATGTCTTTACAAATGCTGTATTCAATTGTTCACCCTGGAAGTGCTCTTTTTACAAATCTGATACTGTAAGTTGATGCAGGGGATCATGCAAGTGACATGAAATATGTTGTGAAGAAAATATTTGGAAGTTTAAAATGTGTCCTCACAGAGCGGCACATGCATGGCAAAGGATGAAGATCCTCCAGAAAAAAGACAAATGAAGCATAAAGTTTTATGAAACCAAAAGCTGAAACATTTGTTTACTCAATAAATTGTAGCAGGGGAAATTCAGTGTCCATGAAAAACTGATACAAGAATGCAAGAATGAATCTGAGTTGAAGAAGATGCCCAAGTCCAAATCTGACTTGGGAAAGCAGTACAACCACTGATATGACCCTAAAAAAACATGTATTAGAATGTAACCTTAAAAATCATTGGAATGCTTATATTGTCACCAGAATTTATGTATTTACCTATGTTTACTCCTCAGTGGAGCGAATCAAACCCCAACATCAGCTATGACTTCAGGCCAGTGGGTAGTTGGTGTAGCTACTGTATGAAATGAAACAGTCAAGTGCTTTGGCAGAAGTCCAAGATTATTCAGAGACGACCTAAAGACCACAATGCAAACCAGTTTCCAGCAATCTACCATTCGACTGCAGCAAAACATTGAATACCCATTGAGTCATATTAGCAACATGGATAAGACACCAATGAAGTTCAAGAAGCTGAAGAGCCAAACTGTGGAGTGGAAAGTTCATAAATATTTGAAGTGAAAACAACAGGACAAGAGAAGATCAGATCAATGGTGGCACTTGCCTGTTGGGCTGACAGAACTAAATTAAAGAGTAAAAAGTGAGGTCTGCAGATGCTGGAGATCAGAGCTGAAAATGTGTTGCTGGTTAAAGCACAGCAGGTTAGGCAGCATCCAAGGAGCAGGAAATTCGACGTTTTGGGCCAGAGCCCTTCATCAGGATGAAGGGCTCTGGCCCAAAACGTCGAATTTCCTGCTCCTTGGATGCTGCCTAACCTGCTGTGCTTTAACCAGCAACACATTTTCAGAACTAAATTAAACCCATAGTAACTTTTGAATATAAAACCACATTGAAAATCAATTTAGATTACCTGCTCTCCTATATGCAAATGATGCACCCAATTAGTGAGGGAGGTGTTGAGACCTCTTTTAACCTATGCATCAAGAAATAACACTCATATTATTTTTATGCCACAGGGAAGGTTGGGTCCAGTGTTTGCAATTCAACCTTTGGACGTGTCTCTCAACAAGCCATTCTAGAATCATGTTCACATAAATGGAATAGGTGAATGGTTGACAAGAAAAAAATCACAAAAGCTAAAAACATGCATGTTGTCCCACTTGAATTTTTATTTTGTTTGATTTCATTACCAAATCATAGGGTGCAATTAGTGTACTAACTGTCAATCTATTTCAAAATGTGAAATATCCAATATTATTGTTAGAGGGGAAGATGATTTTTTTTTATGAGAGATGATTCTGAAAGTGAAAACGTTACATCTGACTGAAAGCAGTATCCTCACAACTATTCGGTAGCCTAAGTGGCTCAGGAATTTAGAAATGTTGCAGAAGTAGCAAATAATTTAGCCTTTCAAGCCTGCTCCACTGTTCTACATGATCATGACTGATCATCCAGTTCAGTACCCTGTTCCTGCTTTCATGCATGCCTTTTAATCCCCTTAACCCTCGGGACATATCTGTCTCCTTCTTAAAAACAGTCAGTGTTTTAGTCTCAACTGTTTTCTATCATGGAGAATTCCACAGGCTTAGTACTCTCTGGTTAAGGAAATTTCCCTTCATCTCAATCTTAAGTGGCCGACTCTATATGGTTCGACTGTAACCCCTGGTGTGGACCACCCAACCAATGGGAATATCCTTTTTGAATTTACCCTGTTAAGTGCTGTTAGAATTTTATTGGTTTCTATGAGATCCTCCCCTTATTCTTGTAGACTCCAACTGGTATAGTCTTAAATGACCAGTCTCTCTTCAACCCTTCAAAATTAACTCTTGTGTCAGATGCTTAAATGCATTGATTTTGGTAAGAGCATCTTTATATAAGTGATTGAAAATAATTACCATTAGAGTAGAAATGGTAACATGTTTAAATATCTGAAACAAAACTATGCCCTAAATGCTAGAGAAAGTCTGATATCAGTGAAAGGTTGTACAGCATCCATTTATTCTGGATGTGCCATTTCTTTTTAAAAGACTAAATAGAGTTGTCAGGGAAACCAGGAAAACAACATGCTGTATTAATATCCAATAGTTCAGTTAGGTAGAGTAGATAATTGATTCAGTTTAATTTTCGCAGTTGACTTTTATTCAAATTGCTGTAAACTGGCTGAGCAAAGCAGACACTCCAAGATATCTGTCTATAAAATGCCTATTTATTCCATATCGAATAAAATTTCACCTGCTTAAATATTCACATCAATGTTTAGTGTCCTACATTTCATAGACTCCTTTATTGTAAAATGGAAGTTAAATCTTTCATTTTTTTTCACCAAGTTTAATTTTCATAAAGCCTGAAATTGTAAGTAACACTTGGTTTTCAAATAAATAACACTTATTCCAATGCATAACATTCCGTAGTCCCAATCATTATTTCTGTTAAAGCATTTTAATCATAGACTTTTAACCTCACTTTTTTTTTCATTCCAGACACTCCACAAACTATTAAGTCATTAACTACTCTTGGCCAAATAGAAACAATATGCTTTAAATGTGCAGTGGTTTAAAAATATCAGTGTAATGATATTTCTGCTTTGATTGCAACCTGAGATCAAAGGATCATAGATTTTTGTTGTCCTATTCTGCTTTTTATTTCAGTCTCAACAGGGTGATACCACAAGTGAATAATTTCAGGTTATGTTTATGTAGAAAATGAGATTTTTGGAGAGAGTTGTTACTTTTTGACCCTGCAGCTTCTGAGGTCCTACTTTTGTTATATTTCTCAAAAAGTGCTAAGTGATTATTTCATTAAATTAATGGCTCACATTCCGAAGTTTTATTTGGAGTTGAAATTTACAGCCTTTTCTAAATGGAAAAACAGTCAGTCTTAATGCATGGAATGCGTTGTCATCTGTGGTGATGGAAGCAGAGTCATTCGGGACATTTAAGCAACTGCTGGACATACGCATGGATACCAGTGAGTTGAGGGATGCGTAGGTTAAGTTATTATATTTTACATGAGGATTAACCCTCGGCACAATATCCTGGACCAAAGGGCCTGTTCTGTGCTGTACTTTTCTATGTTCTATAAAAGAATCTGCATTATTATTTTGACATGATGATAAAAGAAACTCTTTACCCATTTGGTCAGAATAAGCAGTAAACATTAGCAGTCCTTTCGTGACAATGAACTTTCCATCAAAATAATTGTCAAAATAATTGACATAATTGGTAGTAGAAGGCAATTTGTTTGAAGCACTGCTTCTGTGTATTATCTAAGCTCAGTCCAGTATTGAGGGAATGCTGCTGAAAAGAAGCACTGTTTATCAGATGACCCCTGATTAATATTTCTCTAAATGAAAAGTGGTCAGTTGTCACTCTATTATAACAAAGTGACAATAAGGAAGGCATGCCATTTTAGGTCTGTTGACATGATGTCAAAACACCATTTTAACGCAGATAGCCTGTTGCAGGTTTAATTGGCGCATCAAAGTTAGCATAAAAATTGAAACATTTATTATGAATGTTTATAATTTAACCATATATTAAGAAGCTTTTGTAATTCTTCATGATAGTGAAAGTTTATTCTGTTATAAAATAAAATTTGAAGCTAGTATCCAGTTGGCCAGTTTAAGACCTTTTCTTGAAATAGATGGCCATTTCTAGTTTTCATTTAAGCTATTTAGGTGGAAAAACTGTGCATCTATAATCTTAATTTTAACAATATACATATTTGATCAGTTGATCAAAGTCCTTCCAAAGTTTTGGAAATAAACTGATTGTTGGTTTACCTTTAATACGCTGCATTGTCATATTGTGAGTTTGTTGTTTAAACCCATCAAAAATATTTTGAATTCTTTCTAAATATAATACTTCTATTCTTTTGTAAGGTAATGCATATATATGTATTTGTGATTCAAAATAGTATTCACATACATTATTTGTTGAGTGAAAGAATATGAAGAGATCATTTTGTTTTGTTCTGTTCTTCAGATTCTCTAGTATGTAGGCATGTGTATTGTAGTAGCTTTTATTTAATACGTTGCATATTTATGTAAGCAAAATATATTTCTTTTCCATTATAAGGCTCAGTAAGGCTACAAGTGTGGAGTTGAACCTACATAATTGTACTTTGTAATGGATGTCTTACATTGGATTTAGTTTCTTTAATCCTGAGCAACTATCTAAAATATTTACAATATGCCAAAGATGCACAATATAATAGTAAGTCTAAAAGAATGTCACAGCATACTGAGATAGATGCCTTGTTAGACCTTGTCCCCCACCACTGGCGAAATCAAGCAGAGTTTTCATTTTATGTTTTCACCCTGAATCTGTTGGATAAATTGACTTCCTTTAATGTCGATTTTCTAATCCTTTGAGAAATTACTTTTCAAATCATTACTATATCCACAAAGATTTCTAGGTACAATGATTATATTGTTTCCAACTCACTGTTAACATGTTCATTAAAATTACAGTCCTTCTAGTGCAGAAGTTGAAATGAATTCACTCTGTAAAATTTCAGGAGAAGAACATTTCCATGCACATAGTTGATGGTATTTTCCAGATTATATCTAACTGACTGTAATAAATTTTCCCATTATAAGTAACAGTAAAAGTTATTGGCAGCGCTGGGCAACTTGCCATGACTTAAATAATTAAATGTAAATGTGCACCCCCATGGAAGTGGAGCATTTTCCATCCTGTTTAATTTGTATGCTCAAAAGGGGAGTTTATTAACTTCTGTAATAAATTAAATATCATTTTGTACACTCGTGTCACTTAATTCATTCAACTAACAGCAAAAGATGACTATGTCAAACTGTCCTCAAAGTAGTGTACTAAAACTGCACTTACGTTAGTTACCTACTACAGTGCAACTGCTTGGTGCTCTGCTGTATTGTGTTGGGTTTAGAAATTGTGTAGAATAGAGGTGCTGATAATTCTGGGATACAGACTTTCAACACTATAGCCAGAATGATGTTTGAGTCCAGAACCTTTGCAGTATCTACTTTGATTATCCATTTCTTAATAGTGCATTGAGCAAATCGTTTAGGGATATATGATGCTATTGGGACCTGAAAAGGAGGTCAAGATGGTTTACTCATTTGACAATTCTATCTGAAGCTACTCATTGTTTCAGCCTTGATTTTTTGCACTGCTGTTGCAGCACAACACAATTCTCTTCTGTGGGTTTTTTTTATGCAATACATATCATGATAACAGATTTTATTATGATACATAATTAGTCAATTATGTGCATTATGTGGTTATTAGCATAAAGTAAGATATGAATCAACAATTAAGCAAAATGTAATACCTAAAAGACTTTTTTTAAAAAACTGCATAGTCTATTCTTCCTGCTTGTACCAGACACTTGTTTTTAATATGTGATTAACCTGTGTTTGTGTATGTGTTTGATGTCATCTTTTTCAAAAGTATTTTTCAGGGTTGGTAATAACGTCTTCTTGCTTACTTTTAAGAAAACTTCGTAATTTAGTTCCTTCATTTTGGTCTAGTTAATTATGTTTTATTAAATTATGATTGCTGCATGCTAAAAATTAAGTAAAAAGATTTGTAGCAACCAACCAAGAGGGTGTTAAAGAGAGAGAAGTCAATTCGCCTTCCGTATTTGTGCATAACATAGGACATATTGAAAATCATAATGCACTGAACTAGATGGTTTTACAAAAAAGAAAATCATGGTTAGCAAATTGATTAGAACTCTTTTAAGAATCTAACAAGCAAAGAACCCAGTTATATATAGTATATTTGAACTTCCAAGGCATCCAAAAAGGTGTTTCATAAAGGGTTACGTCAGAGGTTAAAAGCTCATGGAGTTGTGGTAACGTGTTAGCATTGGTGAACTAACAGGAAGCATAATTTTTGGATAAATGGCTAATTTCAGGTTAGTATACTCTAACTTATGGAGTGTCAGGGGATCAGTATATGCACACAGTATTTTCAATCAAATGCCTTGGATGAGGAAGAAAATTGCCTTGGTGAAGAAGCAGAATGTGTTATGTCAAATTATTTGATGATACTAATATAGTTGTGTAATTCAGTTTTGAGGAGGGCATAAAGCGCTTGTTCAGTAAGTAAATTTTAACACATGGGGTACATAATAAAGGAAAATGTAAGTTTGTCCATTTAAGCAAGAAGAATAACAAATTAGAATATTATTTAGGTGGAGAAAAATTGCAGAATTCTGAAGTATAAAGTGTCCTCTTACATAATCAAAGTATGTTAGCATACAGACAGGTAAAGCAAGTAACGAGGAAGGCAAATGTAACGTTCGGCTTCATTACAAGGAGAATGAGGTATACAAGTTGGGAAGTCTTGCTACAACAGTAAAGAACCTTGGAGAGACTGCACGTGAAGTAATCTGTGTAATTTTAAATGCCCCTTACCTAAGGAAGGAGATACTTGCATTAGATGTGGTTCCAGGGATGTTCACTAGGCTGATTTCTGAGATGTAGGATTCATCTTCCAAAAAAAGGTTGAGTAGGTTTGACCTTTATTGATTGGAATTTAGAAGAGTAGAAGGCTGTCTTATTGAATGCATCAAATTCTGAACAGGCTTGACAGTACGGATGCTGAGAGGATATTTTGCTAACTGGGAATCTAGAAAATGTTCACTGAAGACAAGAGATCAATGGAGATTAGTTTGTTCAATATATTCAATGTGAGACAGAGTTTTGATCTATGAGGAAGTCGAAGGTTATGGGGAGTGAATAGGAAGAAGAGTTAAGAACACAATGAGATCAGACTTCTCCTTCCACTCTGTCTTAAGATTTTATCATCAATGATACTGAGTTATTACTAAGAAAGAAATGGAGATAGAAACACATATTGCTATGGTTCTCAGGACTCTTTTATAGTGGTTGTACTTTTTGATATTTGGTTGATGAAAATGTTTGCTTTCCAACTTTTTGGGATATGCTGCATTCATATGTTAGAACACAATACATTCAGACAGACTGATTTTGATAGATTATTTGGCAAATTCTAAATTGGCTGTTGTATTTCTGATTGACTGGTTTTCTTTGTTTCAGCTCACTTTCATTGACATCAGTCGAGGCTTCAAACTGAAGAGAAATTGTATAATATAGTTTAAGTAACACATAGAGATTATGCTTAATGACTAATATCAAATGTTGAATCTGTGAAACAACCTTAATACTCTGTAAAGCTGTTTGAATTGAGAACCTATTATCTAAATTAGTTTTATTTGGTACTGTCAAATGAATGCTAAAAATCCAATTTAAATATGTTAGAACTCTGGGTTTCAACAGGCTTCTGCAGTAACAAAGATATCCATGTCTCAGCATGGCAGCAAATAGATGGTAAGTAGAAGAAGGTTCTCTCAAATATACCACCAAATTTGCAGAGGAACTGAGAATGATATAAAATCAACCATACTTCTTTTTTTAAAAGAACTACATTTTTCGTACTTAGCAACATTATTAACTTAGTGTATGTGCTTTGTAAATATACTGAGAACTGTTACACTATGATGGTATCTGTGAGCAAAGTTTGTACTTTTTAGAGGCAAACACAAAATGAAATGGAAAACCGCAAAGGAAAACTAAGAAAGAAAAGTAATCTTTCCATTTTCTAAGGAAACTAAGAACAAACTGTGAATTGGAAACCAAAACTTTTGCTAGAAATTATATTAAAAGACTCCGGTTCATCAAATCTCTGGAGTTGATGAGTTGGCAACTGCAAGCTGGAAAGAGAAGAGGCGAGATGGGGAAAAACAACATACACACAGATATCATAAAGTCATGGAGTTAAAAGACACGGAAACAGACCCTTTGGTCTAACTTGCCCATACTGACCAGATGTCCTAAACTGATCCAGCCCCATTTGCCATCATTTGGCTCATATCCCTCTAAATCATTTCTATTCATGTACTCATCCTTGACATAATTGTACCCATCTCCTCCACTTCCTCTGGCAGTTTGTTCCATACATGCATCACCCTCTGCATGAAAAAGTTTCCCCTTAGGTCCAACCATACTTTATATGATGAGGCATTGACACATTGCTTGAGCAATGTTAGTGGATTTATTACAGATAAATTCAGATCCAGGAACACATGTTGCAAGGAAAGTGATCAAGCAAGTTTGTAAATGATTGAGTATGAAGCAAAAGTTCCATATTCCATATTATCTGCAAAGTTCTGGCATGGTTGAATGCTTAAGAAGATTTTAACTAAAGCCATTCAGGATACAGAAAGAATGGGCAGATCTAATGTTCAGTATCCTGATGGGACTCATAGGAACACAAGAATTAAGAGTGGAAATAGGCAATTCAACCCTTCAAGCCCACTCCACCATTTAACATGGTCATTGCTGATCTTATCCTGGTCTTAACTCCACTTTCCTGCTTGCTCCCTATAGCCCTCCACCCCACTTTTCATCAGAAATGTATCTACCTCATTCTTGAATTTGTTGAATGATTCTGCCTCCCATGCACCCTGGGTCAGTGAGCTCCACAGATTCTAGATTAGAGTGGTGCTGGAAAAGCACAGCAGGTCAGGCAGCATCCAAGGAACAGGATTCCTGATGAAGGACTTTTGCCCGAAACGTTGATTTTTCTGCTCCTTGGATGCTATCTGACCTGTTGTGCTTTTCCAGCACCATTCTAATCTGGACTCTAATCTCCAGCATCTGCAGTCCTCACTTTCACCGAGCTCCACAGATTCACAACCCCTTGAGGGAAGTAGTTTCTCCTCATCTCAGTTTTGAATCTACCTCCTCTGACTCTATATCTATGCCCTCAGAGCAACATCAAGAAGAATAACTGGACCTACTCCAAATGAGTTAATGACAAGAAGGGCTTTAAGATTGCCAGGGGATATTGGAATGGAGCGAGGATGTAAGATCCGTAAGAAAGAGAGAGAGAGAAAGTGTTTGCAAGAGAATTGTGCAAACAGTTTTGTTGGCCAAGACAGGTGATCAGAGACCAGCAGATAATATGCGACAGTGAAGGAAATGCGATGACCGAGCTGTTTGCAGGTTCTGGGAGTTGGTGAGAAGGTGATGGTTAAAGTAGCACCTGACATGTCCAGATTCATGTCTAAATGGCTCAAGTTGTTTGAGATTATTATTTTGCGGGCGGCACGGTGGCACAGCGGTTAGCACTGCTGCCTCACAGTGCCAGAGACCCGGGTTCAATTCCCGCCTCAGGCAACTGATTATGTGGAGTTTGCACATTCTTCCCATGTCTGCATGGGTTTCCTCCAGGTGCTCCGGTTTCCTCCCAAGTCCAAAGATTTGCAGGTTAGGTGAATTGGCCATGCTAAATTGCCTGTAGTGTTAGGAGCAGGGGTAAATGTAGGGGAATGGGTCTGGGTGGGGTGCGGATTGGTGTGGACTTGTTAGGCCGAAGGGCCTGTTTCCACACCGTAAGTAATCTAATCTTCCAATTATGACATGGGATACAAGCCTGTCTGGATATGAAAGGGAGAAGATGCACAATGCCCTTGTCACAGCTGAAGCACTATACAATTGTTTCCAAGGGACAGGACTAATGCCAACCAACCAGTGATGACTGGGGCAGCAATTTACAGAATGCTGGCAGTCATTTTATCCGTTGATTTGGAGGTGCCAGTGTTGGACTGGGGTATACAAAGTTAAAAATCATACAACACCAGGTTATAGTCCAACAGGTTTACTTGGAAGCACTAGCTTTTGGACTGCTGCCATGAATTTAGATGTTAGTACTTCAAAATTCATGGCAGCAGTCCAAAAGCTAGTGCTTCCAAATAAACCTGTTGGATTATAACCTGGTGTTGTGTGATTTTTAAAATTTTACCCTTTTGGGACTATTGATCCAAGCTGTGGAAACAGGTCGCGCAACAGAGGAATTCTGGTATACCTCCACCAAGACAGAATGCGGTACACCCCATGAAATGTTGAACATGACAGTGGCAGGACAGATTTGGAAGAGGAATTTGAATTTATTTATGAAAGAGTTAAGCATGCTTACAAGATATGGGTGGCTGCTTATGCCAGATTGCAAAGCCCCTCGTTTGAATGTGGGAGGGGACATTTGAGACCTGTACGATTGCCCCATACTTTTCCGTCAATGGAAGAAACGGTGATGATAAATGAATAGGAGAAATGCACCCAAGGAAAGAAATGTCATTACAACTTTAACTCCTTCCACAATAAGTACTATAGACAGCCTCTACCTGACAGTAAAGTTCAATCAGAGTGCCAACAGGACTCCATGTCCAAGCGTGAGTCTTAGACAATGAACAGTCAGACCAGTTGTTGGAGATGTTTATGAAACTTGAAGATAATACTGGTGCATTTTTGCAATCGGTCCTGAGTTATGGAGGTTTGGTGAATATGTGCCATTTTTGTTCAGGGATGCACCCATGGAACTCTGCTTCATTGTTCACTGCTATCAGCTAGAGATCATTCTACAACCTGGAAGGGATCTTTGTGAGAAAAACAGAGGTTGAATGCCATTGTGACAGAGATTGATGACCTGTAAGCTGAGTGTACTGCTGAGCTAATTCATAAGATCTAGCTTAGTTCTGTCTTAGTTATATTTGCAATGTTATGTTCATTTGTAGTGTATAAACTGACCACAATTTACTTGCTAATTCAAGTTTAACTCATTTTGATTCTCAGTTTTTGAGTATGGCAATATTTATTTGACAGCATTTGTTTCACTCTTGTGCAGTAACCATTCTTTTGTTTTAAGCCGTGGAACTATGTGGCTTCATTCTTCCAGCAAGTAGCTGGGATTGTAGATTTCTCCTTCGAAAAGTAAGTTACTGGTCTTGACTGAGATTTTGAATTGTTGCTGCAACTAAATTATTTGGTCAGAATCTTCCCAGCCATTGAACAATGTAAGCACTTTTGAGAAAGTTGGGAGAATCACGTGAGATTAGATTAGATTACTTCCAGTGTGGAAACAGGCCCTTCGGCCCAACAAGTCCACACCGACCCGCCGAAGCGCAACCCACCCATACCCCTACATTTACCCCTTACCTAACACTATGGGCAATTTAGCATGGCCAATTCACCTGACCCGCACATCTTTGGACTGTGGGAGGAAACCGGAGCACCCGGAGGAAACCCACGCAGACACGGGGAGAACGTGCAAACTCCACACAGTCATTCGCCTGAGGTGGGAATTGAACCCGGGTCTCAGGCGCTGTGAGACAGCAGTGCTAACCACTGTGCCACCGTGCCGCCCTATATTGGCAGTAAGGGGAGACCTGACACCAAGAGCAAAAAGTTTCATTTTTCAATCAAATACAGTCATAGAATCATAGAGGTGTGCAGCACAGAAACAGACCCTTCGGACCAACTCGTTCATGCTGATCAGCTATCTCAATCCAATCTAGTCCCAGTTGCCAGCACTTGGTCCATATCCCTCTAAACCCTGCCTATTTAGATACCCATCCAGATGCCTTTTAAATGTTGCAATTGTGCCAGTCTCCACACTTCCTCTGGCAGCTAATTCCATACACGTACCACCCTCTGCGTGAAAATGTTGCACATTAGGTCCATTTTATATCTTTCCTCTCTCACCCTAAACCTATGCCCTCTAGTTCTGGACTCCCCCACGCCAGGGAAAAGCCTTTGTCTATTTATCCTATCCATACCCCTCATGATTTTATGAACTTCTTTAAGTTATAGTTACCCCTCAGCCTTTGAAGCTATCGGAAAGATGTTGTGAAACTTGAAAGGGTTCAGAAAAGATTTACAAGGATGTTGCCAGGGTTGGAGGATTTGAGCTATAAGGAGAGGCTGAATAGGCTAGGCTGTTTTCCCTGGAGTGTTGCAGGCTGAGGGGTGACCTTATAGAGGCTTATAAAATCATAAGGGACATAGAAAGGATAAATAGACAAAGTCTTTTCCCTGGGGTGACGGAGTCCAGAACTAGAGGGCATAGGTTTAGGGTGAGGGTGGAAAGATATAAAAGAGACCTAAGGGGCAACATTTTCACTCAGAGGGTGGTACGTGTATGGAATGAACTGCCAGAGGAAATGGTGGAGGCTAGGTTGGGATATCTGGTCAGCATGGACGAGTTGGACCGAAGCATCTGTTTCTGTGCTGTGTATCTCTATGACTCGATGACAGGGAGAAGTAAAACGAACAAAGCAACAATGTCAACAAATGCCCACTACCCATCAACAAAATTGACAAATTAAACTTGCTGGAAGCATTCAGAACTAAACTGTGTTTATAGCTGTAACAAAGGCCCAGATTTTACAGCAAGTAGGGGTGAGAGCATCTACAGCGTACATGAATTCCCGGGACTTAGAGGTTGGACTGTCATTAACAGAAATGTTCTCACGAACCTGTCTGAACACCGGCAAAGCCCCTGGGTAATTGGTGGATACGAATGTTCACCAGCAAGACAAAATTCTTGTGAATGAGTGACAGAAGACCTATTTGCATGCATTGCATCCACATTATTATGTTGTAGCACCTTGAGAATAAGCAAAGTACCATTCTTCCAAATGAAGCCAGTTTCTGACCTGAATGTTAGAGCAGATACCTGACAACTCTAGCTCTCCAATTGCTCATCTAATCTCTCAGGCCATGCTCCATGGGTAGTGACCAAATGTAAGCCTGGTTCACCAGGACCTCTAGGACTCAGTCAGCAAACTGGGGTTGTGCAACAATCAATTTTTTTTCTGAATTCATTTAAGATTCTTGTTCAGATCTGCTTTCTATAGCAGTTCAGCATTGTCTTCAGCATTGTTTTATCAGGCTTTGCTTAGTGGTATTGATGAAAGACGTGAATTATAATGTTACTTTCCAATTATCATAATTTGCGTTATTTAAATTTTCTCATTTCATACAATTAGTTCTCATCCGACGTTGGTCGAGATTGACATGTCATTGGCCATATTTCTGAAAATAGGTCTTCTGCTCTTCAATAGCTCAGCAGTATTTCGGATGAAGGCATGAAATATTTAATTAATCATGTGGTAGTTTATCATGGGAATGAAGGAGGACGATGAAGATGGAGAGGGATGATAGAGTAGTTATACAGCAATATTTTAAAATGCAACAGCACTGTATTCATGTCTATCCAATTTCAATGCATGGGTGTTGGTTTAATTTTGGATTTGTGAATGTTCAGGTGTTCTCATCTTTTTGCACTGACAGAAACACACTTGAAGTTTATGTGTTCCCAAAACATTTACCTGCATGTTGAAGGAACGATATTGTCTTCAGTATAGTTACAACAAAAATTCAAATATCGCAGACTTAATCCTGGGATAGTAAGACTGTCCGATGAAGAGAGATTCAGCAAATAGCGTCTGTATTCTCAAGTTTCAAAAACTGAGAGATACCTAATATAAATGTACAAATACTTAATGGGATTGACAGGGTAAAGGCAAGTAAGAAGGTTCCTCAGGTTGATGAGTACACAACAGGGAAACAGTTTAAAAATTGAGGTTTTCCATTTAGGACCAAGATGAGCCAAAACCCAAATATTTATGGAAGCTCTATCTTTGAATGTATTCACAGTAGAGGTTAATGGATTTCTGATTACCTGTGTATAAAGGGTTATAGGGATAGTGGGAGTTGCTGATGTATTCAATGAGCTGAGTGTAATAAATAGCAAAGTAGGCTCGATGGGCTGAATAAGGTACTGCTGCTTCAGTGTTCCTAAAGAATGGTGGGGTGAGATCTTGGTAATAGCAGGGGTTTGGTGACAAAAAAAACAAGATGATGATTACTCAAGTCTATTCACAGAAAATTAATCATTTAATTATTTTATAGTAAAATAAATGACATATCTAAACACTACTTAAAGAAAGCTGCTTTATGATTAAATCTTGCCTGCTGAATTGCAGTACTTGAAATTTCACAAACAGTGCAGAACAAGTACCCTTTAACATCAAATTGCTGCCTTCACCAAAATGATTGATTTTTTTAAAAACTTGAAATAGGTAGATTGAAAAGAATGTTTCATGAATATTACTATATCTTGATGCCTTGACTTGTTAAAATAATACAGTTGATATATTGACACGGAACAAAAGATCTGTGTGTAATTACTGCAATACCTTCTACGGATGTACATTGTTATAAAAATAGAAATTCTTAAGAGTATGTCAGATGGGTATTATGAAGATCATTTATTAAAATATGGGGATTGACCTCGAAGATGTTCAAAAATACCGCATGCTCTATTTATGCGGTGTGTAAGTGTTTTGCAGAAGGAATAAGATAAAAGTCCATTAAAGGTCTTTCAGCTTACTGAAACTTGGACATGTTGTATCCCACTACATTTCAAACACTTCTCATACTTACAAGTCTACTACCAAGCTTGTAAGATTATTTTGGATATGTTTCTCTTAGATTGATATTCCTCCTGTGATGCCTTAAATCTATCTGTGATTTATAGTTGAGAATTCTACTTCAACAAACATGATTTACTTTGAAGGAGTCATTTGCTTTATCTAACTGAAACCTTTAAACATTCAATATACTCAATAAGAGTTACCACTTGTTTGCACTCCTGAATCTGCAGTAAATACATTTCCAAAGTTTTTTTCTCAAAGTTCATTTTTCATTAATTTATTGAACTATTCTTCATATTCTTCCCCATATTAATACTAAGAATAATAATATGTTTCCTACTTAACAATAGGGTCTACATGTCAAAAGCATTTGATTTGTTGTAAGTGCATTGAAATATCTTGACATTTTGAAAGGTGCTGAGTAAATGCAAATCTGTTTTTTTCTTGATATTGAACATCTCTTTCGTAACACGGCAACAACAACTAAATGCCATGTCGGCTTATTAGTACGTTGGACAGCCTGACTGCACATAGCTTCAATGGACTTATAATATTTTTGGTTAAATAACTATAATTCCCTTGTTACTGCATGCTTAGACTGCATTAAAACTGCCAGTCCTACGAGGTCCTTTTCTTTGTCACGTTTTGCAGATAGTTGATTCTTGCAACATTTTGTGTCGTGAAGAACCTTGGCAAACAACAAACAGCTTCTGGAAATCTAAATGAACTATAATAAGAGCAATTCCACTGTCTACTTCGTCCATAATATAGTCAGCACAGATCCCTGTAGGACTGCAATCCTCATATCTTGATATCAAAATAGACCCATTTATAGATACTATCTGTTTTCTGCCAGCCAACCAATCTTCTATCCACGCTAATGTGTTATCCCCTACTCTAAACTTCCTATTCATGCAGTAACTTTTTTATGTGGCACTTTGTCAAATGCCTTCTTAAAATCCACTTTTGGAAGCTTGTTCTCAGTTTCCCTCCAACTGAGTTAAGTAAAACAAGCATCTCTAAATAGTCACTGTTCAAATGAACTCAGCAAAGCAAGCAGTTATACCATCAGTGACGTGATGTAGAAAGCCTAGTTTTTAAAAAATTTCCAATGTCTATATGCACTTTCAATGACCTCTTTCAAAGAATTTTATCAAACATGAAATGCATCTCAGTTATCAACAATATTAAATGCAAAGCATCTTCATAACACACTTCCAAGGTACTTAATTGGCAGTAAAGCATTCTGAGACATCCTAAGTTTGGGAAAGCTGCAATTGACAACATTTCAGCTAGAAAAGCTGAAGACATCTTATTCCCTGCAGTCATCAGAAACCAAACTTGTAAGCAAACAAATCATATATTATTAAAACAAGATAAACAGGGCAATATTAAAATTCTGACTTTTCTAATGATGGAAAGACAGTCAAGCTCAAATGCTTAGAAAATCTTTAGGTTTTCTTTCCAACTTACCTCTGACAAAGTCAGTCATTGTACCATCAGGAAGAAGAATAACCTTTGTCACTCATTGATCACTACTTAGGGAATAGCAGTAAAACATTTCCCAAAGGCCTGCATATGTGTCCATTACATCTACATATTGCCTTTGAAGAAAGTCTTTACCTCTTCCAGTGCTTGTTTTTTGAATGGTCCTCTGTGATCTTGAAATATCCTTTTTTTGAGATATGGCCAGTGCATTCAATGGATTTTTTGTGGTATGCAAAGTTCAACTTATGACATCTAAAGATCCTCTTCTGTGCCTCTGTTCTGGTTCTTTTTAAGTTGAATGCTTGACTGCAGTCAATCAGGGTGCACCCATCCATCATTTAACCTAGAATTTTGATACAGTTGAAGTCAGAGAGAATCCTGTTTGGAATATTTACTCAGTGAATTGAATTAATTGTTATTGTGGCTTCACTGGTTTCAGTTTAGACTGCTCTTTGGCTCACATTAAGATGAAGTGCAGGGGCATAAATTGTGATTTGGTGTACTTTATTGTCAGGTGACCACCCATCAAGCTACAATATTATTTGGTTCTAAACCATGAAACAAACTCTACAGTAAGGATTCCAGGATGCAGACAG